>NW_016169414.1:0-1334 GCF_001687245.7 Rhagoletis zephyria
TAAAACTACAATCAACTACAAACGCTTCTGGACGTGAATTCATTAACATTGAAGCTGTAGCTGCAAAAAGCTTCATATGAATTCTGGTCCAGAATCGTTTGCAGTTGATTGTAGTTTACATTTTTTTTTTAGTTGAAAAATAAGTGCGTAATGCGTTTTTTTTTAATTCATGCGTTTTACAGCTACAGCATCAATTTTAATGAATTCAGATCCAGAATCGTCTGTAGTTGATTGTAGTTAAAATTTTTTTTTTAGATGAAAAATGAGTGCGTAATGGGTTTTTAAAAAAATGTATATGAAGCTTTTTACAGCTTCAGCTTCCGTTTTAATGAATTCTGGTCCAGAATCGTTTGCAGTTGATTGTAGTTTACATTTTTTTTTTTAATTCAAAAAAAGTGCGTAATGCGTTTTTTTTTTTTAATTCATATGAAGCGTTTTACAGCTACAGCATCAATTTTAATGAATTTAGGTCCAGAATCGTTTGTAGTTGATTGTAGCTTACATTTTTTTTTAGTTGAAAAATAAGTGCGTAATGCGTTTTTTTTTTAAATTCATATGAAGCGTTTTACAGCTACAGCTTCAGTTTTAATGAATTCTGGTCCAAATTTGTTTGTAGTTCATTGTAGTTAAATTTTTTTTTTTTTTAGTTGAAAAATAAGTGCGTAATGCGTTTTTAAAAACATTTATATGAAGCTTTTTAGAGCTAATAAAGCTTCAATTTTAATGAATTCATGGCCAGAATCGTTTGTAGTGGATTGTAGTTTGAAATTTTTTTTTATTTGAAAAATAAGTGCGTAATGCGTTTTTTAAAAATTCATATAAGCTTTTTGCAGCTACAGCTTAAATTTTAATGAATTCAGGTCCAGAATCGTTTGTATCTGCAAAAAGCTTCATATGAATTTTTTTTAAAATGCATTCGCACTTATTTTTCAACTAAAAAAAAATTTTAAACTACAATCAACTACAAACGCTTCTGGACGTGAATTCATTAAAATTGAAGCTGTAGCTGCAAAAAGCTTCATATTAATTTTTAAAAAAACGCATTACGCACTCATTTTTCAACTAAAAAAAAAAATTGAAGCTACAATCAACTACAAACGATTCTGGACCTGAATTCATTAAAATTGAAGCTGTAGCTGCAAAAAGCTTCATATTAATTTTTAAAAAAACGCATTACGCACTCATTTTTCAACTAAAAAAAAATTTTAAACTACAATCAACTACAAACGATTCTGGACCATAATTCATTAAAACGGAAGGTGAAGCTGTAAAAAGCTTCATATAAATGTTTTTAAAAACGCATTACGCACTTATTTTTCCACTAAAAAAAAAAA
>NW_016169414.1:1346-2540 GCF_001687245.7 Rhagoletis zephyria
ATTCTGGACCTGAATTAATTAAAATTGAAGCTGTAGCTGTAAAAAGCTTCATATGAATTTTTAAAAAACGCATTACGCACTTTTTTTTAAACTAAAAAAAAATTAAAACTACAATCAACTACAAACGCTTCTGGACCTGATTTCATTAAAATTGAAGCTGTAGCTGTAAAAAGCTTCATATAAATTTCTTAAAAAACGCATTACGCACTTTTTTTTAACTAAAAAAGAAAAATGTATACTACAATCACCTACAAACTATTCTGGACCTGAATTCATTACAATTGAAGCTGTATCTGTAAAAAGCTTCATATGAATGTTTTAGAAAACGCATTACGCACTTTTTTTAACTAAAAAAAGAAAAATGTAAACTACAATCAACTGCAAACGATTTTGGACCAGAATTCATTAAAACTGAAACTGTAGCTGTAAAAAGCTTCATATGATTTTTTTAAAAACGCATTACGCACTTATTTTTCAACTAAAAAAAAAAAAATTTAACTACAATCAACTACAAACGATTCTGGACCAGAATTCATAAAAATTGAAGCTGTAGCTGCAAAAAGCTTCATATGTTTACATTTTTTTTAGTTCAAAAAAAGTGCGTAATGCGTTTCAAAAAAAATTTATGTGAAGCTCTTTACAGATACAGCTTCAGTTTTAATGAATTCTGGTCCAAAATCGTTCGTAGTTGATGGTAGTTTTAAATTTTTTTTAGTTCAAAAATAAGTGCGTAATGCGTTTTTTTTTTTTAATTCATATGAAGCTTCAATTGTACTGAATTCAGGTCCAGAATCGATTGTAGTTGATTGTAGTTTACATTTTTCTTTTTTAGTTAAAAAAAAGTGCGTAACGCGTTTTTTTTTTAATTTATATGAAGCTTTTTACAGCTTCAGCTTCCATTTTCTGGTCCAGAATCGTTTGTAGTTGATTGTAGTTTACATTTTCTTTAGTTCAAAAAAGTGCGTAATGCGTTCTTTAAAAAATTTATATGAAGCTTTTTACAGCTACAGCTTCAGTTTTAATGAATTCTGGTCCAAAATCGTTTGTAGTTGATTGTAGTTTTAAATTTTTTTTTAGTTCAAAAATAAGTGCGTAATGCGTTTTTTAAAAAATCATATGAAGATTTTTACAGATACAGCTTCAATTGTTATGAATTCAGGTCCAGAATCGTTTGTAGTTGATTGTAGTTTAAAT
>NW_016169414.1:14107-17473 GCF_001687245.7 Rhagoletis zephyria
CTACAAACGATTCTGGACCTGAATTCATTAAAATTGAAGCTGTAGCTGTAAAAATCTTTATATGAATTTAAAAAAAAACGCATTACGCACTTATTTTTCAACAAAAAGAAAAATATTTATAAAACTACATTCAACTACAAACGATTTTGGCCCTGAATTTATTAAAATTGAAGCTGTAGCTGTAAAAAGCTTCATATGAATTTTTTTTTAAATGCTTTACGCACTTATTTTTCAACTACAAACAAAAAGAAACCTACTACAATCCTCCTGAGAGTTAAATCTATCATATTATAGGTATTTTATCAAAATGCATCAAGGTCGGGTGCCAACTTCACGGAGCTCAGTATTGGCTATCTTTCTTTTTTTATTTTATAATTAATATTTGCTTATAAATGTCTAGCTCTTTATACATATAACACCGCGTGTTAGTAAATTTAAACACAAATATCATTATATTCGCGAAACCGTGAGCCAAATATAGCAAAATTGCGTTTTTAATTTTTCACTTTGACGTTAGTAGTTCAAAACTGAAAACTAAATAAATTTAGAGAAATGTGCTTAGAAAAGAAGTATGGGTATCAAGTTAATATATCCTGTAGAGTTTAAACAGATTCAAGTTTTTGGTGCAGAAAAAATCCTTTTAAAATTTTATCCTTGTAATTTCGCAGTATTTGGCTTAAAAAAAATATATGTTAAGGACTTATATAAACTCGATAACATCCTCTAATTTTGTCCTTCTAATTTTATCCGCTTAAAAAACTACCTACTCGTCCTTGTGAATCCAAAAAATTTTAATTTTTTTAAATTCTAAAGAAGTTTGCTCTTGCATTTGGTACCCATATTTTTATTCTATATTGCATTGAATTTTTTAAATAAATTTTGGAATTAATCATGTATTTGAAATTACAAAGCCCTTAAAATAAATCGTGACGTCAGAGAGAAAAATTAAAAACGCCTTTTTAAATAAAAAAGTAGGTTTCAAACCCATTTATTTATTATTTATTTTATGGTAGGAGAGCTTCTCAAACAATATAAGACCAATTTTTTCGATTTAAGTTGTTGAAAAGTAATGAATATCTAAATCCCGGGACTAATCTCGGGATCTCGGGATTGTGATAACGACATCCCGGAAATCCCGGTATCGGAAAAGCTGAAAAATTAACAACCCTAGTATGACCCCTCATTCGTGTACCTGAAAAAAAAAAGATTTTAACCAAATAAACAAAACAGAAAGAAGATATTCAACATGTAAGAAAAAACGTTTTGTTATTAGTTTTCGACTACTAATGACAGAAGGCTTAACCTTTTTGCATAGCAAAAACCTGCTAAAAATTATAGGAGTGTCTGCATTGACCTTCATTAAAAGATCACGACAATTTAAGTGTGGGCCAGGACTCCAGGACAATTTGCCAAACCAGCCCCAACCGAGATATAAAAAGATAACATAATTATTGGAACGGGGAAAAGTTATACTTCGCAGGCCTGTTTAATCCAATACAAAACAGATATTTATCTTTAAATATTTTCTTATGAAAATATAGTTCATTCTATAACAAACACCATGCAAGTTCATATTTCAAACTATGTGAAAATATAAAAATTCAGCGAATTTTCGCCAAAATTTTACACTTTTGTTTAAGAATTTTGGTTTGCGTATGCAGTTTTATAGCTCACGCAATTTTAGTATAATAAAGTGCGAGTTTCATATGTGTACAAAATATCGTTGATTTTTGCCATTTTTTTTAAGGTGGCACTCATTTTCTTCCATAGAAAGTATGTTCGACATCTTTTTATATGGAAACAAAAATTAATACACTGTCAACAAAAAAAAAGGCAAAAAATCTAAGGAAATATGTTTCGGTCTTATAATTATGTAATGCAGTGTACTATTAACTTATTTGACTTGTACTTAGAGCAACTTTGAATTGTTTTTGTTTTTTAACAATGTTAACTTATTCGTTATTTATGTTTTAAAATAAATATAAAACTAATTTTTTGTTTTCAATATGGAAAATTTGTCTTTCTGGAATGCTAAAAAATCTGGTCACCTTAGCAAAGAGGGCATGGGAGGGAGAGAAGTGAAGAATTTGAGTGCTGTGTACATGAAAAAAAAGTACTCAAACAAAATATGTTCCGAAAAAAAGAGGAACATAAATAAGCATTACCATTCTATTAGACATCCACAAAAACGATGTTCCTTCACAAATATTTTTTGAGTGTTATTGGAAGTTATCGTTTAATACTACATAGTGTTAATGGTAGAGCTGACTCTTATATCGATGGGGAAACAATGTAGGGCGCTCCGAATATGGAGCCAACAGCACATATTTATAAATATTTATGAAGAAAGTGAACTAATTTTATAACAATATTTAATTTTACAAAACGATATTTTTATTTCCCAATACCAGGCGCTCATACATATGAAGTAGCAAGTTTCCCAACGGGGCTAGAAGCCCTCCATTAGTGCTGTTGGAGCGCTCCATAATCAGCAGTAAGCGCTCCCTTCCTAATTTCACACTTCATTGTATTTTAACATTGTGCGTCATTAGAAAGAAGTGCTACCTTGTTGCTTCAAAAGAAGCCCTTGGCGAGCGCCCAAGTAAAGCAATTAAAAAGCGATGCATGCATACTTAAATTTTTATATTATATTTTTGTTTTAATAAAATAATGGCGTTTTTGTAAACCATTTGATGGCTTTATAAGTGTACTTATTTAGGTTAGGTTAGGTTGATGTGGCAGTCGGTTCAATTTACCAACTCACTTAGACCTTTTGAAGGTCCATTGTGGTACCACTGCAGAACACGGGAACCTCGGTGACTATTCTTCAGAGAACCAATTTGAGGCTCTTATAAAGCGTAGAATCGGTTTTATTCCTACGCGTGATAATTCCGTAAGAGAGCTAAAGAAGGGCCTGCCAAAAAAGTTTGCTCTCCTCTTGGCCCAAGCTGGGCAACTACAGAAGAAGTGCTCTACGGTTTCTTCCTCTTCCTCATCTCTGCAACTTCTGCAATATTCATGGGAGAAAATTCCAAGTCTTGAAAAGTGCCTGCCAAATAGCCAATGACCGGTTACACAAGCCATTACCTTCGCAATGTCCTCTCTTGAGAGACACAGCAACTCTTTCGTCTTTTTCTTTTCTATTTGCGGCCAAAGCAGCCTGGTTGTTCTACAAGTGCCCACCTCTAGCCATGACCTGTTGGCCTCTTGGATCATGCTATTTCGAAGTTCTAATTTGCAGGTTGCCATGGATATCCCAATAGTGCTCCTGTTTTCACATAGGGGTAGATTCATACCTTTCCTGGCTAGCTCATCGCCCCTGCAGTTTCCTTCAATATCTCTGTGTCCCGGAACCCATATGAGGCT
>NW_016169415.1:0-4529 GCF_001687245.7 Rhagoletis zephyria
AAACTTTTTTTTGCGCGAAGAATGGAAAATATATTTCACCAAAAAAAAATAATATTGAAGTGTAAATTGTATGGAATGACCCATATACAATCTCCTGTAGTAAATATCCTTTCCTTTGTATACGAAAAGCATACGACTTTTCATTACGCTATTTTACAGCGTTGCTGTTTTCGCGTGTTTGCATTCCTACATACATAGGTACATACATAAGGATGTATTCTTGTTTGTTTTCCCCTTGCTTCCTTTTTAAAATTCTGCGCTTTAAGGCATATCTGTTTTTATGCTTTATCTACTAAAATCAACTTTACGAGGCAAATAGCTGCAAATGGGTTATGTTAACCTACACATATTCTCAAATCACTACCTTTTTCAAGCGCGAATTATTGCGAATTTACTAAAAGTCATCCATTTATCGTATTTGGGTAATCAATTTTGAGTTGAAAAGTTTTTTTTTATATACTACGCTTTTACCTAGTTCTATAATAAATGTTTTTAGGCTGCTATTTGCTAGCTAAGAAATTTCGTAAATTTATGCGATTGGGCAACAAGCGCTTTTGAATGTGAAAGTTAGCAATAGAAAAAAAATATTTTTTATTTGTATGAGACGGTGTCAAACTCAATTATGATTAAAAAGAGAACAGAGAAAAGTTTAAAAATTTGAAATTACACTGGATTAGACAACGAAACTTGGACATATCTAACTTCGTATTTTGAACTCCATATGAAAAGTTCAAGTAAAAGTAGAGAATAAAAATCTGTAATGCACAAGTATGAGTACAATTAATGTATGTATTGTTAAATCCAGAAAATGTTTAAACTGTCTAAAAAAAAATAAAAAAAATAAAGTTCTCATGTAAAATTTACCCTTTGTCGCTTAAGACAAAATCGCAAATAGGGATCGATATTTAAAAAAACTCCCGTACAGCACTCGATCATGATTCTCTTAAGTTGAATAAGTAGATTTTCCCCGCTATTGATTGAGAGCCTGCTACATCACACCACTTCTGCATAGCTGTCAATCAAAATCGATGTTTTTCCTAGAAACAGTTATTGGAGAAAGCCTATAACGTGGTAGACCCTTAGTGTTACTATTAGAACCTTTAAGCCAATATACCATCCACGCAAAAGTACTGTGGCGGAGTTGGACCGCCCAGGGTTATTTTTTTTTGGGACGGGGCCGAAGGCCGCCAGCGCAGAAAGGTGTTGTATACAAAAGTTCTGAGAATGACTTGATGGTATAATGATTTAAAGGCTTTAATATTCACGCCATTGGCCTACCACATTACACGCTTTCTCTAGCAGCTCTTCGCAGGAAAGTGTAAATAACATTGAATTTTATTGATACTGTGTAAACTGATCGTCTCTATGATAGGACCTATTACCTGCTATGAAGAAGTGGTGTGTTGGTGCAAAATCTCAATTAAAAGCGTGAGAAATCTACTTAGCGGACTTCAGAGAACCATAAACGTGTGCTGAATGGGAGTTTTTTTTTAATATCTGGAACTGCTCGGGATGTACTGCTAAACCTATCGCCACTTAACGCTTTTATCCATGGGGAGGCTCTTAAGGTCCGTTGTAAGTTTCAACGAAGTGAGTGCTGGATTGTTATACCTAAAGTGTGGTATGAGGCGAAAGTGGAACCGATTTCTCAGATGAATGAAAATGAAATAACATTACTCTCTTAAATAATAAATAAATTAAGGCAACAATTTTGTGGCCCTTTACTATGTTTGAGATGATGTTCCGACAGTTCAAAAAATGCAAAAGGAGACTCGGGTTACTGCGAATACAAATCCTAATATAGTTTACTTTAAAACCACTTTCGTTGTAGATCATTAGTATGCGAACATATTGTTACTAAAAATGCACGTTACTAACACTTACATTTGTATATACAAACATACAAACATACATAGAATACACAATACAAATATTGGATGCTTATTTTATACTTTACCTCATTGTGAATGACGTTGTTTAGATTGTTGGATTTGTTGTTGTAGTTGTTGTTGGTAGTAGTTGTTGTTGTAGTAGAGAAGGTGTTGTTGTAGTAAGTAGTAATATTCCGCATATATTTGTTATTCGGTAGTATTAAGTAGTAGTAACAGTAGTAGTAGTAGTAGTAGTAGTAGTAGTAGTAGTAGTAGTAGAAGTAGTAGTAGAAGAAGAAGCATTTCAACAAAATCGGCAAAAAGCAAAAAATAGAGTCAAATTACGAAAGAAAGACAAAAATAGAAAAATATATTTGAAAAACACACTGTTATACAATTTTCTTTAGTCAAAATTTTATTGATGTTTTTTTTTTTTAATGAAACGATTTCAATGATTGGTTATTTATCTTTTATACTTTTAGTGAATTTAATTAATACAAGATATTTTTAAATACAATTTATGACCGAAATATTTTTCTTTTGGTAATTAAATGAGGTATGAAAGAGTAAAAATATAGAAAGCTTCATAAATTTAATGAAAATAATATATTAGTAACTAGTTAGGTGAATATTCGTAGAAGAAACTTTAAAAAACTTGTAACAATAAATTAAGTGAAAATTTATAAAATTCGTAAAAAATGAAACACACTAGGTATACTAGAAAAAGTGATAGGAAAAAGTAGCTAAAATTTGATTTATAAGAGAGCAAGAAAAGTGGGTGTGTTTTGGGAAAAAGTTTAAATTGAAAATACTAAGAAAATAAAAAAACGTTTCAATAAATAAAATATTCGAAAATGCATTACTTAACAGAAAGCAATCCAGCTTAGCGAAGTAGTAAGAAACAAACAAAAGCGCAAAAGCTCATAAGTAAGTATGAAATAAAAGCTCAAATGGAAATCATTAAGAGAAATAAATATGAATCCGAGTTTATTAGAAAATATATACTACAGCGTAGAAATAAATAACTCCGCGCAAAACGCAAGAACGCAAACAGAGCGAAAACGTAACAGCGATAGAGAAAAATTGAGCGTAAAAAAGAGTAGCTAAGAGTGGAAAAATACAAAACCAAACCTAGCTTGCAGAAACAAAATTCGCAAACTTACGAAAAGTGTACGGCGTTTTTGTTTGGAATAAATTTCATTTGGTGTGTTTTGGTATTTGTGCATTTCAGTGTGTAGGTGAGAGGCGTAAAAGCTGAGTTAAAAGAGTTCGTGCGTTTTGAAACACTGTGTATTTCTTGCCTGAGTTGCGGTTAACATTTTGCGTTGCATACTTTTGTGCGTAATTGCTGGTTTTTTTTAGGTAAATACAGCGTGCAGTAAACTATAGTTTTTTTTTCTTTCTTTTATTAGCCGGCTCTTGTGTCAAATAAAGTATTAATAAAGTTGGAAAATCGACGCCACTGCATGTTTTTTATTTTTTGTTTTGTATGTCATATATGAACTGTAAAACGAACTTTAGTGCGGTAAAAATTCGTGTTCCTTTATTATTTTGAGATTGCTTATTTTGAATTTCCAAATTAAGGAAAAAATTTCACATTTTCCCTTGAAGTAATATCTGCGCATTTTTCTATGGATTTTTTATATTTTTTGTTAAATTTATTAATTTTAATTCTTTTTAGCTCTGAGTAATTTTAATTATAATAATTATTAATCTTTTAAAATACTGTTAAATTTGTTTAAGTAAGTATATCACTATTGAATTTCAAGTATCTTTAACCATGAAATAGGAATTTTCACACAAAATTACCCGAGCGTCTGTAAATTTATTTTGCATGCAGTTTATATTTTAATATTTAATTTTTTACAGAAGTGAAAATCATTTCATTTTGCAATTATCTAAAATTATTGGGGTCTAAAAAATTAAAAGTCTGAAAACGAATAAGAAATTTTCAAGCGACTTATAATCGTACTAATAACCGTTAAGAGTTTCATTTAAGTAGTTGAAGTTAAAGGTTTAAAATTAAGATTCTTTTGAGCCGAAAGAGTCATTGACCAGAACTATGCAGCTTTTCGTAATCGAAGCGTTGAAGACATTCTGAGCTTTTTTAAATTCATGCGGCCTGAATTTAAATGCGCTTTCTAAAAACTTGACTAACAAAAAAAAAAGATCTGTTGAGTATCTTAGAAAAATCTACCAGAACCATAAATTGGTATACAATTTAGGCTGAAGTGGTCGCCGATGTACTAGGGCAGGATGCAGTGAGTTGTAAAATTTGCCAATATTAAAAAAAAAATATTCCGGCTTACGAGGACCAAGTAGAGATTCGGTGCGTTGAGCACTTAAGGTCGACCATAATTTGACAGGTGGGTTATAGTGAGTGCCACGACGAGCAATCAGTCTCCATTTAGGGTGTAAAACCCGACTCTAAGCCTCCTCGATATGCTTACGGATATAGTGAAAGCATACCCTGGACAATGCTTCCGAAGGTGAATGACAGTGTATATCGTGAGAGCGGGGAAGCAGTGTGGAGTAGTCTGACGAAGTATCAGGTTTGAGGGGTGCACGGTACGCGACCAAAATATAGTATCTGATTGACCCAATGGCGCTGAAGGCGACGGTCACTTTATTTCGAGTCTCGATGCCTTAGTGGAAGAT
>NW_016169415.1:10262-17470 GCF_001687245.7 Rhagoletis zephyria
TTCTTCATTGGCGCTGTAACCGCCTAAGCGATTTGCCCGAGTCCAAAACAGCACGCTAGTAATTTCTCTTCTGTGGTAACTGACGCCAATTAGAAATGCCAAGTGAAGCCAAGTCCTTCCCCACCTAGTCTTTCCAAAGCAGAGGAGGCCTTTATCTTCCTCCGTTACCAGCATCGCGGCCCGCGTTGAATATTTTCAGAGCAGGAGCGTTTCTGTCCATTCGAACGGCATGGCCAAGCCAGCGGAGTCGGATAAAATAAACTACATTTTTATAAAAAATTAAGAAAAAAATTGTATCAGGAAAAACATTGTGAATATTGGAGAAAAATTTACTGTTCGCTTTACACTGTGAGTCATTGTCCCACATATATGTAGATTTATGTGTGTGTATATCTATGCATGTGTATTTTATTGTTTTTGCTGTTATTCTTACGCTGAAATAGCATTGTGGATGTGAAGATCTGAATGCATGAGAAATAACACTTGCTTTTGTCATTGTTTGTCGTTCTCTTTTTTTTGTTGTTTGGTCAACAATTTGGATGGCGAATAAGTGGTCATGTCAAATGTTGAACCACTTGACGCAGCGACATTGCACCGAAAGCGATAGCAGCAGCAGCAGCAACAACAACAACAGCAATGGTATTTAATTCAACTGTGCTATTGCTATCGTGTCGAGTTCGGTGCAGTTTTTGCTGATTCGAGTCGTGTTTTAAGTGAGTTGAGTCAAGTTAAATCACCGTTGCAGGTGCAGCATGGCAAATGACAACTGGCAATTCGAAACCTGTGCCAAGTGCGATAAGTGTTGCACGACAAAGTCATGTGAGTGTATGTGCGTCCGTGTGTACTTTTCAAAAGGAAAATTGTTTTTGTGCCAGATGTGCCCTGCAGAAAATTGTACTAGTTCAGAACTAGCGTAGAACTAGATCTTTTGCCGACAGTACTAGTTCAGTTTTACACGGAGATTATCATTGGCGGTGGTAATGGTCGCCGAGTGCATTACTTTGCAACTAGTTTTTAACCGGTTCGGTTTTGGACAATTTTTGTTTTGGTAAGAAAACGTTTTTAAGATTCGATTTTTGGATATATTTTTCGTTTTTTCTTATCTTTAACAGATTAAGTTTTTTTTACATATTTTATATAAAAAAAAAAATATTGTAAGCTGCACGCAACAATTTAAATTCATTAAATTTGAAATCTCACAACTGCCTCCACCGGGATTTGAAGTCGCGACCAATGAAGCTTGAGTCGGAGGTCTTCGCGTTGAGCTACTTTTGTGTTGTGCGAGTAGTGAACATTTGCACATTTACACCGCAACTGTCCCGCTCTGTATCCGTTTTGCACTAGTTCAGAGATAGTTCGAAAATATTTAGTTCGGAACTAGCGCTTTGCCAGACTGTCTCTAAATTTTCTGCAGGGTGGATACGCATTACTGACATTACACTAACACATTTACATACTTACGAATACTACTACACACATATTGACTAAATCATGCACGCTTGCACACTCACAATACGTATTGGCTAGCAGCCTCGAGGACCATTTTCAATTGTTTAAAATTGTGAAAGGTAAAATGTGAAAAGTGAAGGTAAGTTTAGCCAACCATTTGATATGCAGTCAAAGTGTTGTGTTTGTGTAATACATACATACAAGTGTATGTATGCATCTATGTATATAAATTCAGGCTTTCATTATGAGCGTCATTGTTTGCAATCCAATTGCTTATGTTCACTCACACCTTATCTTTGCTACTGCTGCTGCTCATATGGTCAGCTATTTTGTTGTTATTGTTATTCTATACATTTCGTCCCCAAGCACGATTGCGCAACACGCACCACTCTCGTTTCTGACAGGCACTTTCGAATGACCCTATTCATTACCTATGTACATACTTGCTGGTGACATGTTCCTTTTCAATTTCATTTGCAAGAATAGCAAATATTTTATGGGTCCGTAAGAATTGCGCACGAATTGGGTTTAGTATAATTTGCGTGAGGCTTTACTCGAATTTTTGACTGGTTGTGCATGTTGTTATCGACACCGTGTTAGACTATTGAATGATTTGAAGCACATTGCATGTTGGCTGTAGGAACGTGTAGAGATGCTCGCTGTTAGTTCTTAGCTCCCAGCATGTTCGGGTTCGAATACCGTCAGAGGCAACATTAATTTTTAATTTTTGTCTTGGTTTTTATTAATTTCGAAAAAGTATTTGAGAAGTGAAGAACACAAACGTGTACAAACGAAAAAATATATATATATATTATGTTGGAGTAGTTTTGTGCTACTCTGATGTAATGCGGGGATGGAGTATATGGTCCTGCCCTAGGACATCGCAATGTTAATTGGACCATATTTTTTATATGAATTGTGGTTAATTTTGGAGTACTCCTTGGTCCTTAGGGAGTACTCTTTACACGCATGCATGGAGTAGTCGCGATTTTTGCAGGGTTGTGACTGATGACTTGCTTGCTTAGATTTCGAACGTAACGAGATCATTTATAAAAGAAGTGAGTGTTCACACAACAACGGTTAGGCTGTAAAATTATTATTTTTAGTTTTTTTTTTTACACAGAATATTTTTGTATACTCTTCGATACTTCATAAGCCAACGACCGCGATTATAGATCATGGACGCTCTTAAATTCTTTTTCCTCCAAGCATGATTGGGCGGAGCTGTGCAATTTATATTTTCTTTGAAAAAAACAGCCGATAGGTAGGTAGAGTTTTCTAAAACGGATTTCTCCATCACGTTCGATGTGTATTGTATTAGAACACACAAAAGTCGCGGTGCTTACGCACAACCATCAGCGCTAGAGCACGAGTGTAAGCATTAATCTGGCTGCCTGTACCTTGCAACCGTAAGAGCAGAGTATCTAACGTTAAGTTCCACGGAAGTGGTGAGAGGAGGCTCTTGTTGCATATCTGGAGCCACACTCTATTAGTTAACCACCGACTCTGGCGAACGTTTTGAAGGCGCCTGCGATTTCTTAGAACACACATGTGGCACATTTATTTTATGTGGGTTAATGCATTTTCAATGTTGGTTCCAATATAAAGAAAAGCTGTGCGAACAGACCTGCCTTTCTAATAGAAAGCTTGTAGCTATAATCATTTAAGAAGTTTCCCTAGTACACATTTCACTTGATACTTTGATGTAATTAATGTTCACACATTTTACTGTCCCCAAGCAGTAAGCAGCGAGCATACCCGTTTGGTCTTATATCCGTTACTACATTCACCGATCTAGTGCAGTTCATTTTGCTGGAGCGAGTTGAATATAACTTTTATCATGCAAACTATTCTTGAGTTTCTCGGTGGGCTACCAAAATAATTATGCCAATAGCTCGTTTCTTTTTATAACCAAGCGCTCTTGTGCACAGGGTATTATAACTTTGTTCGCATAACGGTTGTTTGTAACAGCCTAAAGGAATCGAGATAGATGTAGACACTTGTATACATAAATGTTTAGAATGAAAAGAGAAATCGATTAAGCGGTGACTGTCTGTCAGTCCGTCCGGCTGTTTGTCCGTGTACACGATAACTCGAGAAAAAATTGGGATATCTCAACGAAATTTGGTATGTAGGTTGCCCTTTATCAAAGGTAGGTTGCTATTGAAAATGAGCGAGATTGAAAATTTTAAATTTTTATTTAACTCGGTATACTTAATAATCTTCGTACGGAAAAGCAATTCGTTGAAAATTATTCAAATCGAACTAAAATTGCACTGGTGTCCCGTATAACGGTATTTTTGGATATATGAAAACTCGGATATTTCCATAAAATTCGATTTCACCCAAACTTATACTTCTTTACTTGTTTATCTTGGTTTATTTGAATGTCTCCCTCCACAAGCTTTGCTTCACTTTTAGCAATGAATATATTTTGTAAAAAATAAAAAAATAAATAAATATTTTTTGTTTCATCTTCCTCTTCTGTGCTGACTTTTGCGATGCTCTCTCACTTGACCTGCCATATGCATAATCCAGATAAGAAAACATTGCATTTATTCATGTGAGCCACTGTAAGTGTGCGTGTGGTTGGTTGTTGTCAATGTGGTTGTTGTAGTTGGTAGTTGGCAGCTTGGCTTGCTGCAGTCAGGCCATTATTTACTTAAGTCTGCTTGCTAGCGCTTCACCGCTCAAGGCCGAGTGACACTCGAAACTCATTTAAGGCTATAGATGTGTACCATAGCAATAACAACAAAAATAAAGGCAAATGAATGAATGAATGAATGAATATTAAGGCAGCGGAGGCTGTGGTAGTAGAGGACACCGCAGAAGCAGGTCATAAAATTTCAATGCTTAACTTTTCGACTTTTTGATGTGGATTTTTTATACATTTTCATTTCTGTAACTTTATTTGTTTGCGAAAAATGTGCATACGAGCATGAAAGTATAAGCGATATTTTATGTATGTAACTATTTAAGTAAGACTTAAAAGTGCTGCAGTAATAACAGCTTTTATTTGTTTGCTGGCACACCTAGGTAGTTAGAGGCAGCTTTGGTAAGCGCAGCGTAATGCAGCACATTGAATGGGCCAAAAGCTGAAAGGATATGCGCAGCTTACAAAGTGATTGTGTGTATGAATGGTAGGTGCGATAAGGCGTATGAATGTATTTATTTGTTATTAGTGTGCATGTAAAAACTATATTGAAAGCGACGTTCTGGGACAGCCACACACAACTTACGTACTTAATACCCAAAAGGCAATTCCGAAACATTAAGTTATTAAATATCTGTTGGTTTTGCCTTTTTTTCTTTTCTGACTAGCTAGCTTGTGTGAAAGTGTCTTCATTTTTCGATTAGCTAATCGAAGTTATTTGCTTATACTTTTATGATTATGCCTTATATGTTGCGTTTGTGTTTACGCTTACCTGCAAGAGAGAAAGAGAAAGAGCGAAAAAAGCGCAATTAGTATGAGTAAAGGCAAACACTTTGTAGTTAGTTTAATTAAGTAGATGGTATTTTAATTAAGGTAATGATTCTGTAATTCACTCGCGCCATACAACACACACACATACGTGCATACGCATAAAAACGCTTCAATTAATGCTTTCATCTAGAAAATTATGCGCTTCTACGCATATAGAGAAATGTGTGTGTGTTGTACATAAATACCCTGCAGAAAAAAATAGCAATTGATAAAAAATAACCCACTTCTAGTTAGTTTTTTTTCGGGATTTCTATAAAATATATAACTTGCACTAAGCTAGTTGAAAACTAATGCAGGAGCAATGCAGACGAAATCGGGAAATTGTTTTCTTAAAACAAGTTTCTATTTAAATATCAGACAGCTTTTACTTTGAATACACTTTCTTCTACACTTCACAAATAGTTTTTCGAATTGAAGACAAATAAAAGGAAGATCGAAATTTTGTATTATTTTTTTAGTAATATCTGACGGAGTTCGATTATAGGACCACCTATGGCAGAGCATGTAAACAAATATGAAATGTGACAAAATAAAGTAAATAAATAAAAAAATAAAAACAAAACAAAGAAATATTGGCTAATAATAATTGAATTGATATTTTGTGTTCAAAAGTAATTAGTTATAAGTTAGTTTACATCAAATGCAGAGGTAGCCACCCTTGACTATTTCGCAGCCATCGCTATAGAAATATATTTAGCTTTCCATATAAATTTCAAGTTAACTTATAGTTGGCTACATTTCCCCCAGGGCACATACGCATATTTAAATAACATCTGCTGTCTAATCATCTAATGAAAAAACCACCAGCACATCTTTGTCACAAATGCACACATGGATACATGTTCATAAGCGCTTTAGTATCTACGCCCACAAAACACACGCATGGATGCTGCAGATTTTATGATAATTATGTGTTCATACATATGTATGTATGTTTTTATTAAAGCAGGTATGTAAATATGACTTAGACCATCTCTATTTTTTATGTAGACAAGCAAATGTAATTAATCTTCGTCTAATTTGTTGCTTTCACTTCAGAGACGTTGCCATGGTGACGCACAGCACTCAATTTCAGCACAAAAATGTTACATATTAACATAACATTTTTGCTCTTAGTAATTAGCATGCCCTTGTAAATGCAATGTAAATATTTACGAATTGACACAGTGAATACATCAAATCTTATTACTTTAAATGAGCAATTCTAAATAAGGGCTGCAAACCGGTTTTGAACCCAAACGTGTTTCGAACCAAACCGCGGCTTTCTTCGGCATTCGAACCAAACTACGAGCCGAACCGTTGTATTTGTGGTAGTTTATTGAAACTTATGGTCTAATTATGGCAACTTAACATAACTTAGAGGCTCTCACTTAAACATTCTCTTAAATGGATGTTGCTTATAATTGAACAGGAACAGACGAAGTTTAACGTAACTTAGTGCCACGTCGAATCTGTTTCATTTTGCTTTTCTAAGTTTTACGTTCCGTTACGTTAACTTAAGTTGCCATAATCAAGCTTTTAGTATGGAGATGTATGAAATGAATCCCTGACACATAGGGAAAAGCAGAGGTATTTGAAAAAGGGGCGTGATCTCTCTCATACAACTGGATTTTTCAAATAGTATGTCTCTTGAGGTACTCATTTGAGGTAAGGTTTTGACATTGTTTGTAGAGGCTTAGTTATGTTATTAATACCGTATCTCCCTATAAACCAAAATACTCAGGGCGCATGCCACTGGCAGTATGTAGCTGGAGTTGCGAGGTCTCGTTTTTACGAATGCCACGTTACTGAATTAGAGGTGGAATTATACATATGTACTCGTATAGTGAAAAATGGTCTTGACGCCTCCTGCAATATTACATTCCACGCGGCATATGTTTGCGACAGTTTTATTTCCTTACAAGGTAATTTTAAAACTTTATAAAAAGTCCAGTTCCTCGGTATCGATTTTCTTCATTAATTCATATAAAACTACACACAAGAAATTGAAAGGAAATCAAAATTTCTAAAATCAGTTTCAGCTCTCAAGCAAAAAATGCTCGTATATTTATCATGGTGGAATAATACAAGGTGTTGGATATTGACAGCGTTCTCGCTCTAATCCGCCATCTTGGCTCCCTTAGCTATATCAGTGTTTCCCTCTTGAAAAAACTACATTTTATCGCCTTTAAAAAAGTACTAAACAACCTCATTCCCTATTCCAAAACCGATTTGCAATCACTGAAAAATTCTTTGACATTTACTCTATTCTTATCGTTGGCAACTGAAAATTAAA
>NW_016169417.1:0-13463 GCF_001687245.7 Rhagoletis zephyria
GAACGCCTTCAAATTGTGCTGCCAGTGAAGAAATAAGAAAATATCGCAATAAAAAAAAATAAATCTGCATCACCTCACGCCGTGATGGCCTGCGAGCGCACCTTCGGCCCCAACAAATGGTGAGTTAAGAGAAAATTTAACATAAAAACATATTTGTGTATTTTCGTCATCCAAATGGACAGTATTTTTTGTGTGCCCATCAATTTTTATTTTAAGGCTTTTGGACAGCAAGATGAAGTGGTGGACATTTGAAGTGTGGCTCTTAAGAATTGTTATGCTACAAAGCTTTTAAAGTTGCGGCTACTTCAATAATAATTTGATCTTTATAGCTAAGTGAATTATTTAAAAGGGTACGTAAAAGAAAAATAAGCATATTTTTTTTTTAACTCAGCAATTTATCGCCTTTAGGTATGGACACTCAAAAAATTAAATAAACTAAAATAAAATTAAATTAAATAACAAAAAAACTGCCAAAGATGCTCTGTTGCCATACAAAAAAAAATTGGTATATTTTGTCGAAATTGTATTCTTAAAAAATAAAGATTAGAAGCACAATCCAACCTAACCAAATCAAAATAGAAACAAAATTATAAAATTATAAAATTTTGTTTTTTTTTTTAATTTCCATTTTTTAATTAACATTTAAAAAATTTTTTTTAATTCCTTTTCTTCAAAAATTTTATTTCTCAAAATCATCAACTTTTTTTCAAAAATTCATATTTTTATTTTTAGCTTTCTTACAACACCATAAATGCCTAAAATAGTAAAAAATTTCAATAATATGTTGCATTGAAATTTAAAATTAATTAGGTAAGCATGCTACAGTGCAAAACTAAACAAGCAAAATACTTTAAGCTCCTGATAAGACAAAGGTTGCAATGCAACCCTTCGTTTATTTTGAAATATTCTTCTTCATCCAATATAATATTGTGAACAGAAGAATATTTACAAAAAAAAATCCCTCTGAACACCAGTATGATATTTTTCACTTTTGGTCTTCGCAAGTTTCCAATGGTTATACATATAATTTCCTAATTCGAATTTAGATTTTATATCTTTTTCTGCTAAAGTTTCAATTTGGAAAATTTTTAAAGAATATATTTTTTTCGTAAAACAATTTAGCTTCGTTATCCTTCTGTTCCTATACTTATTGTCTCTTCAATTTCAAATTTGGATTTGTTTAAATTTCCAAAGTGCTGACTAAATATTTTGTAAGTAAGAAATTGATAAATGGACACTTGTTCTCTATAACAAATAAATTCTCTATAACAAATACATTTTTAAATTTTGCTTCTAAAAGTATCCAAGAAAAATGCTGCCCTAAAAAATTCTATTTTCGATATTTAAGTGGTTTACTTTTCAAAGTATCCAAAAAAAAGTGCATACGCTAAATTGTAATGACGCGGTAGATGCCGGTAACAGTTCTCTGAGTAAAGAAAAATTAAAGACTATACAAAAGAAAAAAAATAAAAACAAAAGAAATAATTGTGAGCGCAAATCTTGTCTAAAATAGTTGTAAAATTGTGTAACAAAGAAAAGAAATTCGATTACCAAAAACGGTTGCACCTCGACGCATTCGGTACTTCCTTAACCGCAAAAATTTTACTCATATTAGTGGAATTCGCGCTTCTGTGTATTCGCTGTATCCTGCGTAAGTGTGGTTGTTGTTGCATGTCTATTTGATGTACCGCTAGCAACAACAAATCATACGCTAATGCAGTTACAATTGCACAACATACAACGGATACACAGAAGAGCGAATTCCCCTATTCTGATTCGGAAGTAAAAGCTTGCGTTTGCTCATACTCGATGTACACAGCACCTATCTATGTACATACATATGTCCGTGTTTACAATACAAACGCTTGCATGCGGCTTTTTGATTTATGATTTGTTTTGACTTTCAGCTTAGCTTTGATTTCTTATATCTGTTTTTGGATCTTTTACTTGCTCTTTTCTGATTTATAACAAAGTCAAAATTGAGCCACATAATTTCAACGACGCTTGCATAAGTATATTTATAGGAACATATAGATACATACTTATACATATTTCCAGTTTCAAGTTTACATTTTGATTGGCATTTCAAATCGAAAGTACTAAGCTGTGCCATGTAAGCGAAGGTTTTTTGTTTCCTTATCACTTGATCTGCATACCTGAATGTGGAATGTACATACCTGAATATACATACGTATAGGTAAAAAACTTAGCCTGGTAAACTTTAATTACAGTTTCTTTGTTAACAAACAAAAAAACTAAGAAAAAAGTAATTAAAGGTAAAGGCACCAAATAAGCTATAAGCTATCCGTGACTGTTTATCCAATTTTATTCCGTGTTTTTTTTGGTAGCTGTGCCAGGTTGTACCAGTTTTCCCTAATTTGAACGTAATCTTTGCACTGACATAACAAATTCCTTTGCTTACTGAAATATTTATAAATTTCAATACATCAAGCGTGCTGCAATACATTAACTACTTTTTCGATTTGCTATAGTTTTTTTATTTTTTATTTCTATGGGATATTTATGCATAGAGTGACTTGAAGCAAATTTCTTTGACAAAAAACTGAATAGAAACCTCAAATTGTTTTGTGTGATGAATTTTCAAACCGCATTTTTTCCACATATTCATTTAAATATGTGCATGGTTATTACTAATTAGCTTTTGAAAAAAAAAACAAAAAAAAATATATTAAATGCAGTTGAAAAAAAAAAAATATATATTTATTAAAATAAAGGTTTCATACAAAATAATGTAAAAAAAAATATATTGTTTAAAATGTTACAAACTGGAAACTAAGTCATTAAAAAAAATAAATAAAAAAAATGTGTTCAAATTTTATTTAAATTATTCGCGAAACTATGTGCAACATACCGTAAAACTGCGTTTAGTTTCTCTATCTAACTTCACGATTTTTTTTTTTTAAAGAACAGAAATTTCAAAAATATAATTAATTTCCAAAATTATTAAAAAAGTTCAGTGCAATATACATAGAATGTGTGTATCAAATAAAAGCGAGAATTCTGTAGAATTTAGAAAGATTAAATTTGTTTGGTACTCATGGACGAATGGGTATGGAAAATGTCCTTTTAAAATTTTGTCCTTGAATATACTTGAAAATTTGCGATATTTATTTTAAAAAAAATTAAGTGACCATTTGCATTTTCAGTACCTATTCGTCCTTGTAAACCAAAAGACTTTAATAATTGGAGTGGAAAAAAGAATCTTTAATAAATTAAAAACGAAAAAAATTTAATTAAAGTAATATTTGAAAATTTAAACAGTTAAAAAGTATAAGTATTTACATCTCCAATATCACTGAATTCATTACTAGATTTTAGCTCTGAAAGTTGTAACAGAAATATCGTAAGACATTTATTTAATTTCCATCAAACAAATCTTTGGCTTAAAAAATTATCTTTCGACTACGGTGCAATGTACTGCAGCTGGCTTTCTTCAAAATTAATTTCGACTCACTTAATCACCTAATGCAAGCAATCAACAAAGAAGCGATTAATTAAAACTGAGTCATTGTCTGTGGCTCTGTGCGAAATACAAGTTACCTGCTCCCAAATTGCAACCACACCAACAAAGTGTTGGCGCAAATTGAAATTTCAGACTGACAAAGTGTTACAAGACGCCCAAATTGCGTAGTTGAATTTCTTACAATGTAATTGCTAAAGAAATTGGTAGAGTTTACTTAAAACGCAGAAGCAGACAAGAGAAAGAATAAGCGGAAGGAAAAGCGACAAAATTGCTTACGATTGTTTTACTATCTACTCAAATTTGATTCCCACTTGCTTGCACAAATTTTTGAATAAGCTTTAGGCAAACCACATTTTGAAGTGTCCACTTCATACCACATGCGCCCAAAGCAATAATAAAAAATTAAGTGTGTACAAAAAAAAACTAAACAAAAGTTGAATGAACTATTATTGTGGGATTGAGTCACCTACAGAAAAAAAACTTTAATAATCATGCGAATAAAAAGAATAGTAATATGAATAAAAACTTAAGTACACAAAAATTACTGTCCATTTTTTACTTCACATTCATTTATAGTGACATAATCACGTTTGTATTCTTTTATTTGCTATGTTTATATATCACAAAAATTACGTTAAAACTTTTCGCCCAACGCCAAATTTGTTGAGCTCAAATACAGCCATCAAAAATAAAAATATGATAAATGTCAACTTTCAAGTACCAGCGAAAAATTATAAAAATAATCGAAAATTTTTGAAAATCCACAACAATGAATATCAAGGAAAATTACAAACTAAGCAGTAAGTTTGTTTTTTTTTTTACGCCGAAGCGTGAAGCATTTAATGAATACTACTTGATCACCATAATGTTTGGTTGCGAAGGCGGCACTTGGTGACGCTAATGAGGGGGTAGTGAGTGCCCAACAATGGAACTAGAAATCAAATGATTACAAAAAAAGGAACTTGTGTATACCTAGTGTTGCCACAATTTGCTACAAAAAAACTTAGCTGCACTCCTTTTTTATAGTGGCAAGCCTACTTAGAAATATTTTTATACTAACAATCAGTAAGCATTGCTAAAATTAAAAAAAAAAATAAATAAACTTTACATAATATTTTAAACACCTATATAGTTGCTTTACTTGTTAAAATCGCAGCGATAGTTGGCAACCCCTTACCGAAATATTTCTACCAAAAACGCCTTCCAATTTAATAAGCTCTATGTAATGTTTTAAAAACTTAAATAAATTTCTTACTTTCTAAAATTGAATGCGATAGTTGGCAACCCTTTTCCGAAATATTTCTACAAAAACCTCCTTCCGTTGAAGCCCATACTTGTAATTTTACTTAAATAACCTTTGTAATTAATTTAAGTTGCAAATTTGTGTAGTTGACAATGCTCATTGGATACGAATTTTCTTAAAAAAATTTATTCAAATACAAGTTTTTTTAAATTTGGCTTAATGCAGCGTTGCTGTAAATTTTTCATTTAAGACCCCTAAATAGCCACCGTATTAATTTTTTTTTCTGGAGTGCATATTTTCAAGCCACTTTCTTTTGATACGATTAAAAAATGTTCGCAGTTTTCTATAATTTCTTATTTTTTATAGCAGAACTTTCATTTTTTTCCTTAATAAATCTCACAATTTTTTTAGCATAAAAGTCACTACAATTCGAAGTCAATACCAACCAACCAACAATATTAATTATCTTAAGTCAGCTATATTTGTGAATTGTAACTGAAAAATTTTTGAGCTATAACTTTCCGAAAGCGCATAGCCGCAGTCACGTTTTACAATTTCTTTTCTTTTTTTGGTTTTGGCGATTCTGACTCATTTATACACTAACTTTGCTGATAACAAAGTGTCGCTTCACATTTTGTGTCAATTTGCCTACTATTGTTGGTTGGCTTAGCTGTAGTAAATAAGTTTATTTCACTTATAACTTCGTTAACAGTGGCTTCAAAAATTTTACGTACAAAGTATGGAATGGTATAGGTGCCTACAAAATTCACTCGAGAGACAAACTAAACGCTACCTTTGTTTGAATCCCGAATATTAAACTTCATTTATACTGATTTTGAATGATTTGAAGCTAGGCTATTAAATTTTTAAAAGTCTTATGTAAAATCAGACCAGAACAATTTGTTACCTCAGATGTATACAAATTTTTAAAACAAGTAAATGCCTTAATTTCTTACGAAAAATTGTATATTCCTTCCCACTGAACTGAAAATGTGAAAAAAAATTTCCAAAAGATTGACCTAACTATTGAAGGAATTTTTTTATTACATAGATAAGTAGTATAACTGCCAAACCTATGTGGCAACTGCCAAACTTTTGTAGCTTATTCAATTCTAGTAGAATAAAGTACAAGTTTCAAATGGCTAACGGTTGATTATTTATAATTTTTAAAAAAGGACAAAGTTGGAAATTTGGACTTACAAAGGTTTTGTTAAAGAATGAACTATATTTTTATAAAAAAAAAATAACCAAAATTAAATAACAACAAAAATAATATGTTAGAACTGGGCAGAAAGTGGTTCGGCTATAATTTTTTGACAACTGTATGAATTTTTTTATATGAACATAAAGCTATGTATTTAACAAAATTGAGAAATAAATGCCTTTTTTTTTGCCTTAAAATCCTAACCCTGTTCATCAGAGTCGGATGGAAGATATCGAACCCTAAACGCTAAGAAGACGTACGCGACATTTTTTCCAAAAATTTCTTGTTGACGCAGACATGTTTTTAGAGCAGTTAGATACATTTCCTCATCAAAAATAAAATTTGTTGGTTAGGGCTCGATATATCGACTTCATCGTCATCGACGGAAGGAAGCTTCTGTTGGTTCCCTTACATTCGACCACACTGTTTGCCTGGCTGCATTCTTTGTAGCCAATTTTTCTTTACGGGTTTTCTTTAACATTTCCCCAAAGAGTTTCCTTAAATTTCTATGCAGTTAACGAACCGTCTTTGTTGTTGTTTATATTGGTATTTACATTAATTTGTATATAACAATACTTGGTTACATTTTGTTAAAGAGCTTAACGAACTACGATCGGTTGTTCGTTTGGCGTACGTCAAACAATTCTGCACTTAAAATATATTTTTAATGCCTTATTTACTTATATAATTGATATCTTTTGACTATAAACCAAAAAGAGAATCGCTTCATGGCTACTCACTTTTTCTCTTTCTCTGCCTATACAATAAAAAAAGTTATTGGCTTTAAAATTTCCCTTAAATTTACAGAATTTAGTAAGCATTTTAATTAGATGGGAAAAATATCTGACGTCTTCCCTTTTAGGCAGCAGCAGGTCATTTCAGTAGTAGTTACCTTATCAAAGCTACCACTAGTGGAAGTGCTGGCAAATTGTATGCCATGATTTTCATTTAATTTTGCCTCACTCCATCTGCATTTACTGATAATCTACTTAAGTAAAAAAGGGCTGTGCACTTATTTTAGTTCATTTGGTTGCCGTTTTTTATCACAGAAGTAAGTAATTCAGTCGAGAAGTGTCAATTATAAGTTTATATAGACATTATAGCCTAGTCTCGTACCGTTCGCTAAGGTAAACAAAAGTAAACGAGCGAAAGTGGCTAAGCAAACAGCTTGTGTAAATATGGGTACAAAAAAGTCAAAGCATATTTATGTCAGCTGCGCCAGTTGTCACAGACACCTCTTAATCAACGAGTATAGTGTAAGTAAAAAGCGAAAACATAAATCAAATAAAGATAAAGAATAAAATACCAACTGCATTTTTTTTTTCAACGTTTAACTGTCTTCACTAGTTGACTTTCAGTTTGGATGTGCTGTTTTTTTAACAAAAAAAAAAAAATAATAATAAGTGAAACGGCACTAAAAATCTGTTAAAATTGTGCAAATGCGACGCAAAATTATTGTTTTAAATAATGCTATTCGTACGACATGACAAAACTCGCTAAAATGACGATTGTCATAATTTCCTTGCCAAAAAAATATGCCGCATAAATAAATTTTAAACACTGAAAAATACTACATTTTTTTTTAAATCGTGATTTAAATTTTTTTTCTAATAATATCAGTTTTAGCTGCATACTGCTAGGCAAAGAGATTAGTGCGGTAGTAATTTCGGCGAGTTTTATCATCACGTGGGAATAAGGCTGCGATGCTCTGAAATAAGTATTAAAACATCGCCATGCCAAACGTTCCTCTCCAAAATGATTGAAAGGAAAGGTAAAGGCGCCTGAAATTATTCAATACAACCATATTTATCTCTCATGCTATCAAAACAAAAAACATATGTACGTTAGACTGCATCATCAAAAAAAGTTTTTCCGACGGGATTACAATGTTTTTTTTTTTATATTTTAAGACTTCCACCAAAATATTTTGGAAAAATATTAAGTTTCACGTGAGCTGGACCGATTTGAAAATACTTTCAAAAATGGAGTTTTTAATGAATAAAAATAGTTTCTTAAAGGATTTTTTGAAACACTCCTCTTAGATGACACCAGATTAAGTTTAAAAAAAACTGCGACGGAATCATAATAATAAAATAATTGGTGCTGTTTTTTACTTTTTTCAAAGATTAATTTGAGAAAAACGTAAATAGACTTATGAGGTATCAGTGCTAAGGTGTTTTCTCGTTCTTTTTGCTTCTTTGCAAAATAACTCATTCAAGTCTATTTTTTTTTCAAATTGGAATTACGATGTTTAAAAACAGCGTCAAAAATCTCATTATTGGGATTCCTTTTTAAATAGTTTTATGCAAATTTTTTAAGCCTAAACTGAATTTTTGGGGATATTTTTAAATCTGTTCAGCTCACGTAAATCTTATTTATATATTTTTCCAAAATATTTTGGTAGAAGTCTTAAAATATAATAGATTTTATAGTTCTAATGGCAAAAAATAGTGCCGATTTTATTTTTTTTTTTTTTTTGTATGGAGAATGGTGCAGTCTAATGTGCATATCTATAAGTCCGATTTATATAAATTAGATACTAAAATATTTTTATTCAATATTTTAAACTTTTGTTTACGCAATTACTCGCATTCCTTGCATATTGCCCACACGTTGCATGGCAGTCGTGTAAACAATAAAATGAAAGTAGGAAAATAGCGAAAAAGTTATGAAAGCAGGGCAAGCACCTCTTTGTAGTTACCGTAAGCTGGCTGTCATGAATTTTCAATCATCACTGGGAAAAGGCGCGCGCGCTTAATTTCGGAGCAGTTCCCAAGTGACGTAAAGTGCGTTGGTAGCATAAAAAGTGAGGCAAAGTAAACGGAGAACTAAGAATAAACGTAATAGGGTACTAAAATAAGAGTATGAATAAAAATAAAGGTGAATACGAAAAGAGAAAAAAGCAAACATAAAATTAGAATGTCCAACAAATAGCTGGCTATTACAGAAAGGTATGGTAATAAAAATCCAAGCAAAATAACTGCGCGCCAACTTCGAATTGATGAGGCGAAAAAGTAGCGCGCAAAAGTGGAAATTCTTTGTTTACAAACCACAAAAGGGGTGTGCGGCACGAAAGTTAGGTATTTACCACTTGACATCTTGACACACACAACGATTCTTTTTTTTAATTAAAAACGGCGTAAATGGCGTGGAAATTAAAAAAAGGGTGGTGGCAGCGCATTGTTTTGAACAAAAATATTTATTGCGCCTAAAGTTATGCAAAATGATTGTTGGGAGGTAGTGTTGTTGACATTGAATGCGTAATAAAAGAACTAATTGGTGTTTGGTGTATTAATTTTGTGGGGAAAACAAAAATAACGCAGAACCGTATGCTACGCAGAATGCATAATTAGTAATTCTATTAAAAGTAAGTGTTCCGCCTGGCTGAGTTTTAACAGCCAAAAAGCATGCGATTAAGTTCATCAAAGGGTTGAAAATATTTGAAAAACAAACGGTGTAGTATTTTGCGGGAAGTCGGATTCAACGAAAATTGACCACAACTGCGTTCAGAGTTGTAAGCGCTTTAAAGTGTGCAAGTTCTTTGTTTTTCTGGCAGAAGTCAGGGACAAAATTTTGATGAATTGATGACAATTTGTTCATAATCTTGCTAACTGGCTAACTTACTAGTGAAATTTAGTCAAGGAAGTTTATCGTACGGGCCTGCACAGGTATACTGCTAATCACCATAGCTCAGGTCAGGTTAGGAAGGCGCGCACGAATGACTCGTACTTCCACTCGCAGGCAGATTTGCCCATTGTGAATTCCCTCAGTGAGTGCACATCCTTCTAAGCGGGGGTGAATCCATAATGTCAGTATAAAGTCTGTCAAACTATTTACTATCCCGGATATAGCCGTGGATGTTCGATATTTTCTACTTAGCTATCTCCGCAAAGCGATTAAAAAGCGTGATCTTAAATGCTTTAAACGCCTTGTCTGGAGAGCTGGGCATTGAAGTGGTGAATCGATTCTTCTTCATCCTCATCCCGACAACTTCTGCAGAGGGAGCTTGTTGGTATACACCATCGATGGAGCATTGGTGCTATAGCACAGTGCGCTGTGATGATTCTTATTGAGCCTAGGCCACAAGGAGCTTGAGACCTCACAGCCGTCCCGATTGATCCAAAGTCCATTGTTTACTGCTGTGGAGTATTCCTTAATTCCAATCTTCCCGGGTTAGAAATTGTATGGGCATATTAAAACTAAGCTCCCAGGAGGACGTGAGGTTATCAGTTTCGACATCTGAGCCAGCCTTGATTCCGTTACGTCGCCCACTATTTATCGTTAGTCTGCTTTCGCAATTTTGATTCCCTCAGTCAGCTTTTGCGGCTGCATCTGTTACGAATACTTTTGGGTACTTCAGGTAAATAATCATGTTCAGCCCTTCTTGTGGTGCGCCTCTCACGGCGCCTGATAAACCGAGGTTTGCGAGTCTCTTCACTCTTCCAATTATTCTCTGGTTGTTTTACAGGTATAGTACGCTGCTAGGCCTTTATTTACTCTTTCCTCTTCGTTGCGCCTCCACGTAGGTTTGGAGCCAAGGATAATACCTAAGTATTTCGCCTCAGAGGAAAGGTTCAGACTAGTCCAGTCCAGCTTTGGTCAGGGGACCTCCGGAATTTTTGTTTTCCTTGTGAACAAGACAAGTTGATATTTGTTATTAAACATTTATTAACGATTTGAAGAAACTCACCAACTAAATATGTATGTATCCCGCAGATTGACAAATATCTATCGCAAACGCTGCGGTATTCGTGTTTTCAATACATATGTATGTCTTTAAATCACTTCCTGTTTGTGTGAAATTCCAAATGACAGCCATTTTTCACGCTTGTCTAGTCAACTTAGACTATTGTCACATCCATACACCATTAGCTTTACGAGCTGCTTACATCAACTGCAGCAGCGAAATTGTTTAATAGCATCACGTATGCATACATAGCTTAAGTAAGCGCAGAGTGGAAGTTCAATATCAACAAACGCGACAGCAATTCCAATTCGAAAAAACCAGTTCCATTCATTGGGCTGACCAATAAGCCATGTCTTTGGTCAAAGTGACGCCCATAACTACAGCACATTTTTTGGCGGACGAAAGGCGTTTTTATTTTCATTATTCTTCACTTTCTTGATCAAAGAGCGCGCTCTTCTTTTTTCTCTGCAGACCCGCGCTCCACTCAAATAAAGCCCAGAAAGCTAAGGGACATGCATTCGCGCGAAATGTGATTTTATTGACTCGTACGTATGTTTGTAGTGAGCCTGCAAGCCAAAATAAAATAACCAAAAGTAACTTGACCTCGTCCGTTGGTAGTCCGTTCCAGTCGGAAATACAATGACCTCTCCCCAACCTACAAAGATCTTCTTACTTCGTCTTTTTCCGTCTTACTTTCATCAAGCCCATTTGCAACATATGATTTGTGTTGGCTCTTTAACGCACCGCATAAAACTTTCACACTTTGGCGGCGAAAAAGTTTTTGAATGGCATACAAATTCATACGTATACACACATATGTACGTACATGCAAATATGTCCGTACAGTCAGCGTCAAAAATATGAATACCCTGACGTCTTGACAATTTATTTAGTTTTATTTTCTATACCAAATTTTTCTTATTCTTTTATAAAAATATACATACATAGTTCATTCACCAGCAAAAACCAGCATAATAAATTTCTTTCATTTCATTTAAAACTCGGGAAAATTCAAAAAATACCAAAAAATTTTAATCAAAATTTTTTACTTTTCAATTTGATTTCATAGAAAAATTTAGAGCATGCATCTTTGTAGTCCATTTAGTAAGATAAAATTCAAGTTTTAAGTCTCTAAAAATGAAAAAAATGGATTCTGCTGATTTTTGCTCTTGAATGAACTGTATTTTATAAAAAAAAATAAAACATTTGGCATAGAAAATATATCTAAATAAAACCGTTAAAACGTAAGGGTTTTCATATTTTTGATGAGGACTGTACATAAGTGTTCAAAATAGATACGGTGGCGAAATTATAAATAGGAACCCAACATTTTAACTAGCTCTGATGTTAATTGTTTTTTATGAAATTCCAACACTTTGTCTAATAAAAACCGAATTTCAAACTCAGCAAATAAAAATAGGAAAAATTTTCAAACTATATAATCAAAATTACAAAACAAAAAACGTTTAGGTATAATCAAGTGCAACTCTGAAGTAGCTTCAAAATAGTACCATTGGTTTTTGCAATATTTTTTTACGGTGTTACGCATTTCTTCCTTACGAAGTATTTATGTTCGAATTTTTATTTTTTTTTTTGAAAAATGAGCAACTCCCTCAACAAACAAAAATTCCAAAAGTCAACCGTAAGTTCTGGCTAATTAAAAAAAACTCAAATTTTAATAAAACTTTGTCGAACATTCCCAATTTTTGTACAAAGTTCGAAATTCCGACTTACTTGGTTTTTGTTAGATAACGAACTATACTTTCATAAAAAGAAAACAATAAATATTAAATAACGAAAGAAAATAGCCAAAACTTGTTAAAATGTCGCGTGCCTATTTATATTTTTGTCGCTGTCTATATTTAACTTAAGCAAAATTTGTTTTTTCATTAATTTCCGTCGGCGTTGCTGCTCTCCCTCTCTCGACAAGGCTGCTGCTGTCTTGTACAAGCTGATGCCTTCCGGTTCTCGCTGTCGGCCCTTGTTTTTCTACCATTCGCCTCGTTGGCTTTCCTCGCACTGTCGACTCGTTTTCACTTATTAACAACTTTCACATTGTGTCCTTGCATGTTTTCTTGCATGTTGACCTTCTTTTCTTTTTCCTTTGGCTACATGTGTTAAGTCATACATACTTACTTGCCAAATGTGTGTGTGTGTACGAATGTTTTTTCGGAAAATTAGTTAATTATGATGGTTATAATTAGGCTCGTATTTCATAAGTTCGTTGCTGGTTGCTTAAACTCTGGACAAATGGTAAAGAGATTTCGTGATTTACTTGCTTGAAAAGTTTTTAAACGGCACATTTAGTGAGTTTGCTGCGACAGAAAATGTCTCACCGTATTGGGTTGAAAAAAAGGTGTGTACCTATAGATAGATACCGCAGAAGACAGCGCTTTTCATGTTGATTAATTCTTACTGTTTTAGTTTTTTTGAGAGTAGAGATTCAAATCAGCGCTTTGGCCTGGTTCGAGCTGTTCATGGTAAGCTATGCCTTCCCTATCCCACAAAATTCTCAGCTGCACCTTCATTGTTCGGCATCTCCGCAGGCTTTTGCAATATGCCCGTCCATAACCATGTATGAAAATCTAGCCCCGATCCGAGGTTCGAGTTCTCTGGCATCGGATTTTTATACCCGAGCGCACTTGTGCACAAGGGTATTATAACTTTGTTCACATAACGGTTGTTTGTAACAGGCAAAACGAATCGAGATAGATATAGACAAATGTATACATAAATGGTCAGAATGAAAAGAGAAATCGATTAAGCGGTCCGTCCGTCCGTCCGTCCGTCCGTCTGTGCACACGATAACTCGAGTAAAAATTGAGATATCTTAACGAAACTTGGT
>NW_016169417.1:13649-17466 GCF_001687245.7 Rhagoletis zephyria
TTCAATATTTCGAAATTTAAGGACGCTAATTTACTTAAAATGTATACACCCCGGCTTATCATGTAGCGGTAGCTTTCGGAAAGGTGGAAAACATATATTTAATACTTGCGCCGGGTATTTAATGTTCGGCTCCGCCCGAACTTAGACTTTCTTACTTGTTTTTATTTATTTTTTTTATTAAAACTGTTCCCTTTTTTAATTAAATTTGATTTTATTTTTTAGTTTTCAAAACTAAAAATATATATATATATATATATACTTATTGCTAAAACTAAAAATATATATATATATATTTTTTAAATTTCGTTACTAATTGTTTACTTCTTTTTATTTTTTTCTTTATACATTATACTGACTTCATTAAGTTTTAAGAACTTAAATTTCTTTGTTTTAAAACGCTTTTTTTTCTTTTGTAATTCAATTTTAAATTGTATTGCCTTAAAAAGAAAAAAGTTTTTTCATTTCATTTAATTTTCTTTTAATTTTATTTTTTCTTTTGTAATTTATTTAATTTGCTTTGATTTTTTAGGACTTATTGTTTTAAAACGAATAAAATTTTATTTTAATTTAATTTAATTTTTAGAAACATATTTTATAATATAATATAATAATAATATAAATTTAATTTTTAATTAAGTTTTCATTTCATTTTTAGATTCTAGGGTTTATAAAATATTAATTTTTAATTTCATTTAATTTTTAGAAAACTTATTGCTAAAATACAAACAGAATATCGCTAAGACCTCCTCGTTAGCAGATCTTTCATTTAGTCTTTTGAAAGACAGAAAAGAGCTCTCAAGAAAGTTGCCAGAATTGACAATTGTCTTGCGACAGAGTAGCTTTTTAGCCGCTGTTCATATGGCGTATCTACGAAACGGCTATACTCTTCATGAATATCAAACAAAAGTGAGAGACATGGAGCGATAGGACAAGCCATAAAAAATCTGCTATTCACAAAATAGCAGAGGAAGAGTGATATCGTAAAAGAATAAAAAAAAAACCCAAAATGCCGTGAATTTTCCAAATCAATTTGTTTTATTTAATAGTTAGTAGCTTTTTATAAATAAATTTTTGATTCTAAATTATGAGGACCAACTTTGTCTTATAGACTCTTGAACTTTCTAAATAAATCATTCCGAATGTCATTTCAGAATTGCAATTGCCTTTAGGATAGCATAACGAATAATAATACTAGTTGCTCTAGCATGCAATGTTGTATAATTTAAGGCGCTGTATTTTCGTATTTAGCCCCTTAACGAAAGAGTGTGAGACTCGAACAAATTACAACCGTTGCTTAAGTTACGCAAGCAAAAATTAAGGCTCTAAATAAATACGAGTAATGAGACACAAGCTTATATAATTCATTTCTCGCTAGAATCCTTATAGATTTAAGCAAAATGTCTTTAACTTTCGAGCACCTCACTTCTTCAGCTTTTTATACACCGTAATTTAATTTTTTCTAGCTATTTATTTTGATATTTATTTTGTACATTTTTACAGCCATGTTTATGTTCGAATTGTTAACACTCGATGAAAGTGAATGTAAAAACAGCGAGTCAAGTGAAAGAATGTTGAAGTGGCATATTGTTGTTTGCTTGATTTGTATTTGTTGTTGTTTCGCTGAGTATCTTCGCTACAATTTACATGAAAGTGCAAATTTCATTCTTCCGCAATTTTATTGCTTCACCGCCGTTTCTTGTTGTCACTTAAGTGTTGCCATTCGAATTGCATAGCACAACACTCAGGGAGAGTGTAACAACAAAAAAGCAATAAACAAAAAATAAAAAATAAAAATAAATAAATATATTCTACACCAAGAAGCGAAATTTAATAGGTGCAAGAAATTACGCGAAAAAGTCAAGCATGAAGCAACAATAAAGTGAGAAGCAAGCAATAAGCGTTGGCTCGTTTGTTGCGCCTCTTCATTCACGTTCTAATGAATGTTAGTAAAAGCTGTAAAATCTATGTATGTAATTGTTTTAGGTGGTATAAGGTAGGATATATCAAAAATATAAAAATTATCGAACAAATCTATTTACTTAGTCAGCCACAACAATTAATAGTTGATCGGCTAACCACCCGATTGGACCTCATTTTTTGCTCATGTTGACTGTGCTTCACTCATCTGCTCAATGACGATAAATTTTTGAATAGAAATATTGAAAATATCGATGAATCCATTCACAAATATAAGTATGTGAATAAATAAAATTATTAATGATACCGAAAATTACACATATCGAAAATTTATCGATAGCACTATCGACATATGTATCTATGTACGTAAACGTGAATTAGACTGGGCTAAAAATCATCTCACTTGGAATTAATTTTTGCCTTTTTCGGTCGATATCGATAAATATGTACTTACTTATATTGACAAATATATCGGAAAAATTATCGATATCACCATCGATATATGTGAGTGTATATTGCATTGCTCTTCGTAGCTGTTCTTTTCGTTCTTTCGATAAATATATCGACAAGATGCTGTCCATATCGATTAATTTAGTAAGAATATATACTCACATCAATAAATAAATTTATAATCTTATTGATAACCATGTCGATATATATATATCGATAAATATATATGTATGTATGTCGAGAACTTAAAAATGGTATTTAAATAATTAGTAGCTTGTCGCTTTTTTTACATTCAAAGTGTACTAAATTAGAATTTCTTTAAAATAATAACGTTTCCCTTGCTTCTAAGGTAACCAAAGTGATTAAGGGAATTCTATTTGTAAATTTAAGTGAATTTATCATATAGTGTTTGTATTTATTTATAATATAAAGTTATATATGTACATGTATGTACAACAGTTCCTACATATACATACATTAGGGTGGAGTAATTTGTTCGGAGCAAAATTTACGAGTTCTTAGAGTAAATCTATTCAAAAATGATGAGCAAACTATATACCCAAAATAACGTTTGACCCTCCTAATTTAAAAAAAAATCAGTATATTGTATGAAGAAACACCAAATTTTGTAAAGAAAAAATTAATTTTGTTCAGAAAAAATTATAATACTCTGACTTCTCTTTAAAAAAATTGGTAGGGTCAAACGCCATTTTTGGTACGCAGTTTGTTCATCAGTTTTGCTTTGAATCGAATGTGGAATTCAAATATGCCATACACTTTTTTCGAAAATAAATTATTCCGCCCTAATATACTTACATAAGTAAGCGATATTCATACATAAGAACTCCAACTTCATGTACAGTTACTAATGCATCTACATAGATTCATATACTACTGCATGTATAGTATAGTATGGTGGTCCAAAAATACATGCAGGGAAAAAGCTGAAAATTTATTATTTTGTCAAAAAATAAATAAATTACATTTAGAACTGCCTCAAAGCCCATGCAGTTTCCCATGTATTTTAAATTGGGCAAAACACTTTTTCGTAGAGATGGTATAGAATTCTTCAAAATCNTTTTTTCTACCATATAAAACACATGAGAAGGCAGTTTTAAATATTTATCTTTTTTTACAAAAAATACGGGTCTTTCTCAATCCATTGAGAAAATCATAGTGAATGGGAGCTTAAAATTTATGAACTTTTTTTTACCACCCTAATGTATAGCCATACAAGTCATGTGCTAAATCTTAATGTGGTTGTAAGACCACACTCGAATCCTTGTTTGCACATTCACAGCTCTGTTAGGATTACTGCTGCTAGCTCCTAATGTAAGTATAGGTAGGTACATAAATACACATTTCCGCAATTTCTCGCCTCCCCTTCCCCGATTAGCATGTGCTTACACTGAGGGAAATAATGCATAGTAAAAATGAATACTTTATATTT
>NW_016169418.1:0-17464 GCF_001687245.7 Rhagoletis zephyria
AGGGGTGTAAAGGAAACATGATTGCCTATTTATATAATTGATTACATACATACATATGTATGCTTATATACTATGTACCAACAAACACAAGTTGATAGTTTTATGCGAATTATAAAAATTAATATTTTTCATTGAATTTAGCAAAAATATTTTGGAGCATGGAGTTATTCGTATGCTTGCTATAGATTTTGGTTCGCTGAATAGAATTTGAAGAAGAAGTTCAAGAGTAGGCTGGTTTCTGGCACATACTCGACTGATACAGAGTTGGTGAACTTTTTCACGGATGACTCGAAGCTTGGTGGAAGGATTGGGGGTGGGTCTTTTACCAATAACAGAGAGATTTCCAGACTTCCGAATCGTGTTTCATTCAAAATCGGCTGCCATTAAAGAAGCAGTTCGGCGTCAGTAAGAGAGGTAAGCATCTTCTATGATATCCAAGCGGAAATGGGGGCCTTGCTCTCACCGAAGGCGCGTTCAAAATTGGTCAGGGAGTTCTTGGAAATATTTTTAATTACACTTTTTTGGCTGGTACCGCGGGAACTGCATAGCTGACGAATTGAGGAGAAGGGGTTCTCTTGAAACGATATTACCAGGCAGCGAGCGTGGGAGCGTCACTAACCGCCTATGGTTCACTGTTGGACAGCACAGCGAATGCTGACCGTAAACTGGGGAATGCCCATTGCAGGGTCCTTTTGGCCCAACGTGTACTGGCGGCGATCAAAAAAGCAGCGCAAGTTTGCAGAGCCACAGCTCTCGGCTTAGTACGGCTTAGTTTCTGACAGTTTACGATCCGATCAGAATCCCGCGGTAAACCACAACTGATCCGCTGGCACTCAAATATGTAAACTGCTTTAAAGTCCTAAATTTTTTTATAGCTATTTAAAATTAAAGTGTATAGCCCTCTGGTGGCACAAAACGAACGCGTGCCTCATTCAAGCTTTCCTAATTTGGCGTGCGTGATCTCTTCCTGCTAGGCAGCTGACCATTTCTCAACTTTTCATGAATACTACTTTCCTGCTATACATATTCCTTAGCTAGTAGATTTCCTTTGCAGTGAATAGAAAAATTTCCATTAGTTCGTTTAGTACACCTTGCACGAGTAAGTATGTACATACATATGTAGCAATTTTCTGGTTATCGTCCCGACTTCGGTGCGGTTGTCTCACAAAAATTCCATTGCATATTTGTCGTATTTAGTTATCAATTTCATTATCAAAAGTTCGGCTTTGCTCTGAACATTCCGTCGTTGGACGGTGCACTCTTCCCACGGCAGTAGAACGACTACTCGAATGTGCGAGTATGTATATATGATGGATTTGCTTATTTATTTTATTATTATTGTCGTCGTTGTGGTTTAATTTCATTCATATAAATTCATTCATTAGTTTAGTTATTTCGTAGTCTTTGTAGCGGCTGGCACGCTCATCCAACGACGCTGGAAAGGCAAGTCGGCACACAAATCGACATTGGCTACTAAGCTTTGACTCTGTCTTGATAGGAATATGCATGCATACATATGTATGTACATATTTATGTGGTACAATTTGTTGCTTCTCGAGTCAGCTAAACGTTATCGCAATCATTTAAAACACATTCACTGGTCATTCGACACGCGTATGGACTCATCCACTTAATGGTCATACTACGAGTAAATATGCAGTCATCCCACTGATTCTCAAGCTCGTAGATTTTATGTACATACATATGTACATTAGACTGTGTCAAATAAGACGACAATTTTTTTTTCATTATTTTTTTTATTTCACAAAAACTAGTTGGGCCAAAATTTTAGCCCGCTATCTTCATTTTTGAGTGAGCGCTCGTAAGAATACGACTTAAAAAAAAAAACTTTTTCCGTTACTTTTTTTTAATAAACGAATAAATATAACAAATCTCATTCATAATTTTCCATGTAAACAAGTCGTCGAACACACTTTGCATTAAAGAAATTACTGGCACACTCACCAATTTCAAACTTGCATTTGCCATACTAGAATTGAATGGGCTACAAAGTTTGTTTGTTTTTATTAACCGACTTCAAAAAAAGGAGAAGGTTATCAATTCGTCGGAATATATATATTTTTTTATGTATGTCACCGCCTAACTTTGGACCACGTTAACCGATTTCTATAATTATTTTTTTTTAAAGGAAAGGTGTTACCTCACAGGTGGACCCATATTAATTTGGTTTAAATCCGTTCAAAGGATCATGAAGAAATTAACGTAAATCTTAAATTTTTATATACGAATTGAAGTCGGTTTTGTTTTTTGCTTACAAATTTCTGGTTTCTTATTGTTTATCAAAAAGAAAGTTGCAGAAAAAAAAAATTGGTTTAAAATTCGTATTTATTTATGCGAGCACTAACTGAAAAATGGAGATAGAGGGCTGAAATTTTCCTACAATTATTTTTTTGTGTCCGACAGCGAAGTTTTTTTATGGCACCGAGAGAAGAAAAACATTAGTTTTATTTGACACAGTCTAGTGCACATTAATATTTATGTGCTATGAGTAAAAATTTTAATATGTTGCTATTACGAAGAACTGTGAGCTGATTTGGATTCGGTTTGTGGATTTTGTCCAAACCACAAAACTCTTCCATGGGAACATTTACAGTTCAGTTCAAATGTATGTATGTACATACATATAAAAATACACATTCAAAGGCATTATCAACACAAACATCCCAGTCGGATTTGGTTGCTTCTAAAATGTACTTATAGCACGGTTCTTCTTCCACTCCGAAGCAGTTCCAAAAACACGAATTCTTTAATTCGCTTTTATATAGGCGTGAAAAACGGGAAGAATGGTTTTTTAAGAAGGCAATTTTGCATGAGGTGGTTGTTGTTGGTTTTCAGTGATTTTTAGAGTTTTTATTATCGTTTGGACTTATTTGCCGAAGTCAAAGTATTACAAAATGCTGAATTTAACAATGAAATTTTCACGACCTACAGATTTTTCCATGTATGTATATACATAAACTGACTTTTCATACAGAAATTAAATGTACTTCTAATTTCTAATGAAGAAATTAGTGCCTTAAAAGCATTATTTTCGGAACCACATTCTGCACGGTCCGATTGGGATAACGAGAATATACATATACTACACATATGTACATGGCTGTTCCTCGAAACTACTTAGAATTTAAAAAATTGTTCTCAGAAATTTTTTAATTTTTTTTATACACTGTATTTGGCTCCAAGAAAAACAAACCGCGGCTAGATTTTTCCCAAAAAACCTTGTTGAGAATTCGACGAATTTGATGGAAGTTCCGCCTATATATCCCTAGCTGAATGAAAAATACGAACCCAAAAACAAAATTAACAAAATGGCCCATTATTTGAATATTCAATGCCTAAGGGCTATTTGATAACCATATTTGCGGAAATGCCGCAGTACAGCAGCTCAACGAGTGCAATTGATGCATAATCAAATTAGAAATGCATCACGCGTTCGCAATGACGCAATCCCGCTCTCATTAATACGCATTTGACCATATGGACGGACGGACGCTTTGACTGCACAAACAATCGCATCTTGCGACCAAGCAGCAGCAGCGTTAGCGGCAGCAATATTCGTAATGTCGCCTCGTTAGAGCACCATCCGCAACATCAATAAAGATTATGTAGAGCAATCACTCAGCCCTACAGACCCACTGCAAAACACTAAGGCTGCATATACATACAAGTACATACATATGTATGTATGTTTGTGGCGACCGCGTCATGGACAATGCGGAACTGCCTCATACATACATATCTACGCGCAAATCGCCCACACATAAAAAGGATCGCCGCACAAGCCGCACAAGCCGCACAAGCCGCGCATAGCAGCAATGCAATTTGAAATCAGAACGCCCACTAATCTAAAAGCCATAAGCATTGAAGCATCGTTTGTTGTAAGCGGCTGGCCTAATGTCTTCCATCTGTTCGGCACAATCGTCATCGGTGAAAAGGCCACCAATATGATGGTGGCGCTTGGTGTCGATAGGCGTTTTCTATCTGCGCCTTATCCTATTCGCTTTCATCTTNAAAAAAAAAAAAAAAAAAAAAAAAAAAAAAAAAAAAAAAAAATTGATGTTTCGCCATTAACGCCTACATTATACAGCCATACATACATACATATCTGTACATATTTATACATACATATGAATGTATGTACTTATGTACTAAAAATAAACTCTATTTGAAATAAATGAAACCAACGACAGCAACAACAATGACAAAAATAATACAGATGACAAGGAGTGACGTCTTGAATTTTGAGTGGTAATTTGAGAGCGTTGTACAATTATGGAAATCGCGAGAGGGGTACATAGTATGTATATATGCGGAAGTATCTAAAAGTATCCTACATACTTGGGCTACGAAATTTATTTCCATCTTTTACATGAACGGCAATTTTTTATTTTATTTTATTTACAAATATGTACACTTGTGGTCGCTGATTAAGTTAAGTGACATTTTGACCAGTTTTGGTTATTTTTCATCTGTTTATTTAATGTTAATAATTTTTTCATAAAAGTCTGGCACATTACATAACCAGCATCACATATGTACATAAAACATATCAACATTTCAAATTTCTTACAAAACTTATACTTGAAAATTCAACAAACTTAAAAAATTACACCTAAACATTTAAAAACTTTTTATTGCACATTTTTAGAAAAATTTTAGGTATGCAGTTTTATAGCCAATTCACTTTTTCTAATATTTTTTCTAATATTTCTAAAATTTTTTTTTGCTGACGCTGCTAGGTATCTTCCTCACACCGTAAGCAAAAAAAGTTATTAAAAATCAACGCGATTTTCGGCGTGTTGAAATTTACACTTTAACCTACTAATGGGCTATGAAACTGCATTCCTTAAATTTTTCTTAACATTTTTAATAAAAATTTAAAAATTTTGCGGGTGTAATTGTTAAAGTTTGTTTAATTATTACAAAATTTTGTACGATGTTTGAGATATGTGTTTACGTGGCGTTGATTAGGTAAAGTGCTATACTTTTATAAAAAAAATATAAACATTAAATAGACAAAAAAACAATAGCCAAAACTGGTCAAAATCTCACTTATCTTAATTAGCTGACCACAAGGGTATGTGTGCACGTGTGAATTAGTCAAACCCCACATGGGTTGTCAAACTTTGCAAATCCACTTGAAATGTTTCTGGGTAAAAAATAAAGCCCGTTAAGTATATTTAATAAAATAATTTTTATTTGGTTAAATTTTTTTAGGCGGCACCCCTACTCCAAATTATTTGTAGAATAAAAATATAGATATTAGATAGATGCAAATATTTTATTTTGTTGTATAAATATTTACATAAATTAGTTAAGTTTTCAGTTACATCTTTTGAAATATGGCAACTCCGCTAAAACAGTGTGTATACATACATGTACCAGCTGTAGCCGGTCAGGAGTTTAGGCCAAGCGCGCGCTTATCCAACTATAAGCCCATCTTTCCAGGAGCAGCGCGCAGGAGCTTCCCAACTATCCCTGCACAAGAATGCAAGTCAGCAATTTTACAGCTATCCGAGACGATCCGATCCAGCCTCGTTATGCACCGATCTGTTTCCTTAGGGCGGAAGTCGTATTTTAAAAAGATTTCCGAGTGCCCATATGCCCGGTTGAAGAAGGAACTTGGTGATAGTGTCGGCCTTCCTAGTGAATTGAGAGAGAGGCACTACAATTACCTACTCGCTTCTTAGTATTCGATTTTCAGAACAGCTTTCTGCTGTTTTGGCCTTGAGGACCAATTCGTGACCCTCCTTTGTGTCCGCCCCAAGACGTCGTTGGCGACGACAGCGATCCAGAGTGAGTGTAAGAGAACGCTCCCATTTGGCCTGCGGGTTACTTCTTTTCACACTACGCCCGACCGAGGGATTTGCCACACTCGACACCACTGTCGCGGAGCACGGTGGAGTTAGCCGAACTCAAGGTTTTTACTTTAAGGGTATTCTGGAAGTCTAGCAAAGCCCTTGTATGGTGCACGGATTGCAAAGTTGTCCCATAGGAAAACTGGTTTTTACCGTACAATCCGTGCAAGGGCTTTGCAAGACTTCGAGAATACGCCTATTGCGTTAAAACTCGTGAGGGACTAGCTCTATTAGAAAATAATTTAAAATTTATAATTTTTCATATTGCAATTCGTGAGGTTAACAAAGCACTCTTAACTTGATTGGCTGTAGCGGCCAGCGAGTCAGACACGAACACAACGGTTTTTTTTTTTTGTACTCAAACAAAAAGGATTTCCTATTAAAAACTAAATTAATTAATATGCAATTTCATAGATTTTATGAATAAATGTACAGAATAAATATAATCGCAGCGACGTGTTTTTTTTTCTTAACCTTATCATCATTACATCGTGACTTTATTTCCGCTTAGCATTTCTGTGAAAAACATTTAAGCGATGCATTTCAATTCAATTAGAGGGCAAACAAAAAAAGTTAGTAAGAAACTGCAGGAATTGATGCATATTTCGCATTAAAAGTCGTCTCCAAGTAAATTAATTAGCATCGCAATTATCGGCGCTGTTGGAAATCGTCTTCCGCTCAATGATAACGTTCGGATTGTTTTTTTTTTTTTGAGTAGGTATTCTTTAAACTCATAATCGCAGCGCTAATCCGATTGCTCATTGTTCATTTGAAACGCAGTATTTTCTATTAAATGCATTCCAGCAACGAATAAGTAAGTGCTTTTTATCGCCAGAGATAGTACATACTTAGTACTTTTTTTTTTTTGTTCAGAGTTAGTTTTTATTTTTAGATTTTATAATCTACGAATTCTTGGAAGCGATCAACTTATTTTTTGCAAATTCCTTCGAGTGGCTGGGTTTCGCGGCCATTTACTTTTTGTTGTAAATAGTCGACTACTTTTTCAACGTATGTACATATATAGGTATTCACCCAGTCTGTTGTGGTTGTGAAAAACATGCTTGAACATGCATTTCTCTCTTATCTACTCCATGCCGTTCAGTCTTCAAAATCTCAAATGAATTTTATTTTAATAATCTGTCGCCACAAACGTAAGCTAATATCAATAGCGACCTAGATGTTGTGTTTGGTGTTGAAACCTCTGCAGTTGCCTACGAGCAGTATACTCATAGTTACGGTGACCAGACAACGTTGTGAAGAAAAATCAGAACATTTCTAAAGCATCGAATCCGAACATAGAATTTTGTTTTTAGAACAAAAAGATAAATGTAACATCTTTTAGTACAGAGAAAAAAAAAGCTTGAAAAATTATCGCAAAAATGTGTACTCAAAATATATTTTCGGCTTATAAAATCATAAAAACAAAGGATGCTGACAATGTTTGTGGCTGCCTTATATTCTATGTTCTTCCTGGTAACGAAAGTGTTAGCACGTTTGTCCGAAAAATGGTTGTTGGGCCAGGGTACAGTACACTGTAAATCGGGATTAATCGGTGCAAATATGAAAATCGGGACACTTATACTCCCCGACTTTTGAAAAATATTCAGCGGGACAACTTTCTCTGAATCGTTACGGTGCCATCAAAATCGCTACGAATGGTCACCGTGCTCATAATACAAATTACTTAGTATTTTCTATACCTCATTGTTCTTGGTAATAAATGTACGAGTAACCCCACACACTAATACAGCTGCCGCCCACAATTTCACCTATTTCGTTTGCTGACTTTGCGGATGCTTTTGAAACCCATAGCCATACCACAGCCATCAGCAGTGTGTTGGAATGTTGTGGCACTTTCTGGCATCCTTGACGCAGCGTTCTACATCCTGACGTCCTGTCACCTGGCAACTTTCGGGTACTTTTCCATTCGGCCACGCTTGCAAGTTGCAATTGTTGTTCACTGCTACACTGAAAACTGATACAAGCCGTATGTATGTTCCTGTGTGTGTGTGTGTGTGTGTGTGAGGGCCTTATTGTGGAAATGGAGTGGCACAAGTGTGAGGTATGTAACATTTCTGCTTCTACCATCTCTTTGCCGCTTTGTGGTTGCATTTTTTTTTTCTCTACTTTTCCATTTTGGCGCATACTCGTATGTCAATGACGCAACAACTCACACATGTGGTGACGAACAACGCTGCTCGATTGTGTAATCGCTCGCCCATTCGATGATGCTACTCACACCTTCGGCTGCAGGCTCCAAAATCGATTGCCAACACCTGTACCGTCCCCGCCCCGCCCAGCCGCCGTTGTCGTCGAGCAGTCTTGCGCTGGATGAGGAGTTGATTGTTTGGCCTCGTTTGTGCACTCGTGCGCTCGGCTGTGTGCGGTCGGCGCAGGCAGACGGCATTTCGTGTAGTGAGCTAGGTTTTCGGGGAAAAAGTAGTAACCTACTTACGCTGCTACACCCACTTGCCACGTGCCGCGCCATCCAACACCCGCCAACACCGGCATAGTCCACAAAGTGCACACACAGACACACAGACAACAGCAAGAACAGGAAGCAAGCCAAAATGAGTGAAACTTCGGTGTTGGGCCAACAACATAGAGACCTACAAACAAACATACAACTAACCGTAGAAACGTACAACACCAGAAGCTCGCTCCAGCAACAGCAACTGCAACGGCAACAGGAAATACGACGACTGACAGGCACCAACAACACCGCCGTCGACGATGACGACGACAATATCGATTTGTTGGCGCACTGCTGAGTCGCGTCGAGTGTACGAGTAAACTCGTTTTTGCGTCTGCACAGACTGCTCGGCGATGTTGGCTTCCAACCGATGACGTCACAATGAGGTGGGGGTCCACATCCGCATCATCGCATCATCGCATGCTGCAGCGGTGGCACACTCGTAGTGACAACGACGTAAACGTAGTGACGACACGAACGTAAAGCTCAGCGCGATTGAGATTGAGGTAGCGTGCATCGGAGCAGCTAGAAATGCGAAAAAAACGCAATGCCCAAGCCAAGCCAAGTGAGCTGTTGCAGTGCGGCCAGGCTAGGCCAGGACGGGTCGGTAAGTAGGCCGGCAGGTCACTGGGAAAGCATAGCCCGGCCAGACAGTTGGAGAAGTGACGTATGTGCTTAGATAGTATATATGTACATATTAAAGCGTTTTCAGGTGAATTACAAGTGTTTAATTGCCAGCAAAAGGGCAAAGTCGAATGGGAAGTTCATTGCGCAAGGAAATTGTGGTGTTCTTTTACACCGCCGCTTTCAAGAAACAAAATATGGAGGAGCATTTTCATAATTTGCTTGCAAGCGAGATTTGCTATTGAATAGTGTCTGTTGTAAGACGCTGTCGGATATTTACTAATGCGCAATACTCTGACCGCGAAGCAACCTTAAGCCGCCCTTTGCGAACAGCAACTGGAGATACTACAAATGCAACGCAACTACAAACGGCTATGCAGACGCCAAACTGCGTTGTTAGACAAATAAGAAAATTTTAAACTTTAAGAATGAGCCATTTTAACATACATACATACCATTTTCTCCGTTACTAATGTCAATGCAGATTTTCATTTGAATTAGCTCAATAAAAACCCGTTTAAGCCTCTTTTCTGCGCGCCAATTTCGAGAAAATTTGCAGAGTAGCCAATTTTTGCGACGGATTCCGTTCTACTGGTCAACGAGAACTTCCTCCTTTTATTTCTAGGACCTTTCAGCGTCTGTAATCGAAATGTCGGCCGCGTAAGTGGCGCAGGAAATTTTTCTACCATCTTCTTTTTTCCTAGTTGACGGCCTCAACATATCAGCGTTCCCGCCCAGGAAAACAAACCGGGTCCTTAAAAAACTATAGCGACAGTGAGAGCCAGCTCGTTGTTAACCTCTTTAAATTCAATTCATTCAGGCTCCAAGATTCTAATTGCAATGAATAGATGTTCCGCGGTGTTCCCGGCTGAAGTGTTAGAAATTTTGAGCTGCTCCACGCGAAACCTTGAAAAAAGATTAAAAGGCACGAAAGACTGCTTTGTTGCGCTTCAAATCTATAGATACGACCACAATTTGATGGGTTCAAAGCCACTGTGAGTTTGAAGGTGAAAAGGTCGCCGTAGGATTGACAGGAGAGGAGTTTTCAACTGTATTTGTCGTACCGGCACAATTTTGTTGCGTTACTTTACATTGAAATATTCTCTGTCTGGCCAGGGGAAGACACCGTGTGAGCAGTTCAATACCTAAAGCATAATCTGTTATCTGCTTTATTTCATTGAAAAACATCCTTACTGTCGAAAGCATAGCCCACGAGTTTGGCCTTTCTAAGGCGACCTAGCGGTAATTATGGCTCCTGACTAAGGCCAACTGAGTAAAGTCAGCCTCACATTTCTTAGCCCTTTTAATATTTATTCGAAAGCTGAAGGTATCTGGGGCATTTAGGGATAAGAGACTTCTACAAATGCTATTTCACATCTTGTCTACCGCCGTTGATAGAGAACTCCTGAAGTGACACATAAGCCGAATGTTTTTTTTATTTTAGAATGGGCAGGTGTTACTAGCCGGTCAAGCTGTGTCCCTTTTGGAGCTCGATATGTAGGCACTCGTTTCTTCTAAACTGGCATTAAATCATTCAGTCAGAAGTTCAAGCGCTACCGAAACTTTGCGCTCCATCACGATCCAAGAACTTTGTCCATAAATAATAAATGGCGCTGCATTCCTTACAGGGGTCGGGGTTGCTGCACTGCAGTGCACGAACGTTGCAGACCATCGTGCAACAGCCAGCAGCTAGGCTACTACGCTGCAAAGCAATTCTGCGCTGCACAAAATGCAGTCGTCATCGTTTTGCACTCCACTCCGTCCACTCAGTGAACCCAGTGGAAGTAAAGAAGACGTGGGCATGTCAACACCTACTACTACTAACGTACGCTTTAAGTGCTTGTGGCAAGGCGGAGGTGCAGCAGAGGTACATGTACATATGTATGTATGTATGTATGTATATGTGAATTGCACAATTGTACTATTGCACCTTCGAGTGAGGAAGTAAAACGCAATTGAGCCGTACATTTGCGCATTGCGGCCTTTCTGCATAAGTGGGGGTGGCCGAACCAACTAGCCATCATTGCAATTCCGTCTAACTGTTTGCAGTGCAGCGCTGCACAATCTTGTATGTGCGTATGTATGTATGTGTATGAATGGTGGTATGCACCAACCACATCGAGGGGGCATGCCAGGTCGCTGTTCCGACCGAACCTCGAGCGCCTTCTACTTTCTGTTTTTCTGCTTTCAGTTTGCAGTCTTCTTCAATTTTCTGCTTTTTGTTGATATTTAAATTATACGCTCAACGCCAGCGCTGGCTCAGTCGGTCACCAGTTGTTTGCCGAAGCTCTTGAACTTGAAAATCGCGCGCCTTGTCATAGCAGTTGCGGAAATTGTCAGCTCAGCACAAGCCGTTTTGGTTGTCGTTTATTCGCTCAAGTCGCCGCCCGCCGCAGTGCTTAGCAAAATTGCATTTCTTACTTATTTAATCGGTTTGTTTGCAATGCTCGCTTTATGCGATTGTCGTGTGGCGCTTTTTTTTACGCAAGTCCAGCTGTTTACTTTACTTTTTTCTAATTGGCATAAAGCCATTTGTTTTCGGTGGCTTTGGTTGTAAAGCGAAAGTGAAACGTATTTTTATTTATTTATTTTTATTTTTTTGTTACTCTGGTGCATAACAGATAATGAATGCAAAAGTTTCCAGCGCGTGCCAAAGTTAAGTAAACACCTACATACATACATACATACATACGTGCCTTGCAACTGTTTCGGAAGTATCGATTGTAGTAGACTCTACATACATTTGTAGGTATGTATTGTGTGTAGCAAGGGGATCTTCTTGCGTGCGATAGAGAATTTATTAAGTCAGCTCTACAATGCTCTGGAAACTGTTGATCTGCAATGCTCGTTACCCGCCTTTGTTTAAATGGCTGTTTGAGAAATCCTTCAGGTGGGACCTGAAAAACAAAAAAACTTGGAACAACCGAAGCCTTTTCAGGGTGTGTGACTGTTCTCGAGCTAACGTTAGATACATTTCAAATTAGGATCTTTAGCTTCTACCCGAAAGAGGGCAACGTGCGCCACATTCACGCGCTAATCTGAATTTCACAAGTTCTCTCAGCTGTACGACAGACACTCTCACGCAGCGAGGCCTACTAGACGATGCGTCGTTCTAATTGCATTCTCTTTTCTTTTTTTTTTTGTTCATTTAATGGTTTTTTTCGTATTGGAATTTTTTGCGTCGCAGTTAAAGTTCATGTGAACTTTCAGGTCGTTTTTTTTTTGTTGTTTTTTTACCTCGAGTACACCTGTGCCAGAAATCAAAGCCTAAAAAGCAGTAGTAGACAAGTGTTTTGAACAGCTGGACGTTGCAAAGTGAGAAAATTGTTGTGAAATCTGAAATTTGTCAATTAAAAAATTAAGGCGCAATTAATAAATTTTTTTTTTTAAAGCGTTTCGAATTTCAATTGAAAAAAAAAAAACGTACGCCTATCACACATTTCATGTTTTTGCAACGCATAAAGTGAAGCTAATTTTTTTTTAATTTATTTCGATATTCAGTGCAAATTTCGCTTGAGCCTGGGAGTAATTTTTGAACTGTGAAGTATCTATATTTAAAAAAAAAGAAAAAGATTTTGAATCGAATTTAAAGCAATTGTGTGCAAGCAAAAATCGTATTAACCCCAAATCGCAAGTAAAATTGAAAAAGGCGAGTCTATGTTTGCAGCTATACGAGATTACTTTATGGGCAAAAAACTAAGCCGTGTTGCAAAAAAGGTGAGTGCTAATAAATATTGGATAATTTCAAACGAAATGAGTGTAAACGCTTATTAAATTTAAGTGAGCGGCGGAGTAACCTAAATGGCATATAAAACAAGAAAATAAAGTTAAAAAAATAAAAAATTAGGTACAGTTAAAAATGCATTGCTAGAATCGAAACGGTAATAGCCCGAGGCACGCCTTTTTAGCTTTCTTTTACAATAATTAGATAGCATCACGTATGTATGTACAGTGGCGGTCAAAAATGGATGAACGCTGTTTCGTTTTTAATATTTACAATGTTTTTCAATCAAAAATTTTTTGTGATATTTTTTTATAAAAATATGGTTCATGCTGTGACAAAACCTATATAAATCACGCTTTCAAATTTTGTGCAGAACTTAAAAAAACTCCACAAATTTTTATCTAAATTTCGAGCTGCAGTTAACAAGCTTATAAAATTCTATTGATTCATATTCATATATATTCATTGATTTTTAATTTTTTTTTTGTTTTTCGTTGACGACGGCGTTTTGCACTTTTTTCCATATACATACATAAACATGAATTTCTGATGGATGAATATGAATATGACCTTTTGAGAAAGAAAATGAAAAAAGTCAACGGCAGTTTTTCTAAATTCCACTTTTTATATGAAAAACACTTCAAAAGCCATCAGCGAAAAAAAAAATATTAAAAATCAATGCGATTTTATAGCCGCTCAAAACTTGCACTCGAAATTTAGATAAAAATTTGTGGAATTTTTCTAAGTTCTGCACAAAATTTGAAAGTGTGATTTATATAGTTTTTACTAAAGCATGAACCATATTTTTATAAAAAATATCAAAAAAATTATTGCCTCAAAGACATCGTAAATATTAAAAACTAAACAGCATTTGTCCATTTTTGACCACCACTGTGATTCAATCAAAACAAATAAATAAAAGTCCACCTAGGCTAAATTTGATGAAGTTAATCGGATAGCTTCGTTTTTCGTTTTTCTTATCGAACCCTAACCGCCAAAAAGATGTAAGTGACTTTTTTTTTCAACATTTTATTTTTTAATTCAAAGATGCACATCGGTGAGGTAGTTTTTGAGATACGCATATCTCATATAAGTGGGCGGTGCCATCCCCATTTTCTAAAATTTCTTGAAAACCACTTTTTTGTTAAAGAGCGATAGTAGATATCAATTTTGAACAATTATTGATGAATGCCTTAGAAATCTGAAAGTCCATATTTAAGAAAAGTTGCCTAACTTAGACAAATTTTATGCGATTACAATAAATGAGCTATAAGTTTATTTAAAAATTAATTTAATTTTAGATAGTACTATATATTTCGAAATTGTGGAAATTAATGATGGTCAAAATTAAAAAAAATGTTTTTTTTAATTGCCCGAAGAAAAATCCCAACAATCCAAGTCTGACAATAGATTATTATACATCATTTTAAAGGCCTGTAAATTCTCTTCGGCATGATTCGATCGATAGGCTTTCTGGCCTAAAATGACAGGTCGCGACGACCTCTAAATGATTTTAAAAAAATCTATAAAAAAATAGGCAACAATATTTCTCATAAAAAGGAAGGAAATTAGGGGGTAGGTTCTTGAAATTAAAAATAAATTGTTCGATGTGCCCCCTAATGTACATAGGTACGTATTCACATTTACACATCTAATCAATGCTGCTAATTTTTATCGTTTGGAACACACGTTCGTGGCGTTCTCTTATTAACTGTATTCGTTTATATCAAAACTGGGCTCGGGCTGTGCATTCGAAGAGCAAACTGAGCAATAAACAAACAACTGAAACAATTCAGCTAGTAATCTAAGCCAAAAGTAGTCCGAGCTTGCGGCATTCATAACACACGTCGGCTTGTTTTTTTCAATTTTGATATCAGTGTTTGAAACTAAATTATAGTTAAAGAACCACTAACTGAAAAAAGTCCATAGTCCCTCATCCATTATTTCGCAGCTTGACCATTCACCACTCAATACCCCATTAAAGCTAGACATTTGCATATTTCAAAGAAAATCGTCATCGTCGCCGATATTTGCTTAAGTGAAAATCATAAAAAAATTTGAAAAAAAACAAACAAAAAAACAATTAAGATAAACTAAAAGTTTATTAATGAATGACGCGCGTAATAGCACACACATATCTCTGCACGTTAGGGTGGTCCAAAATAAGTAAAGTCGGAATTTCATTGCTCTCACCCCCTAGGACTGTTCTTTGTCGAAAAAATATACCGCTTTTGTTTTATTTTTAAATTAAAAAATATTTAGAGGAAAAAACTATTTTTCGTTGACATGATATAGAATTCTTGAAAATCAATATTTTTCGATCAGAAAACTCGGGTTCTCTTCAGGAGCCTTCCACCAACAATACCCAATTGTTTATTTAACAATTTTTTAATACTAACGACTTTTTATTTATCCCCACATTGCATTTGCTGGGGGTGAGTTTTCCGATCGAAAATATTGACTTTCAGGAATTCTATAAAATGTCTATGAAAAGTGTTGTTTCCCCATATACAATAGTACATGGAAGACTTTGTGCGCTTTGATCGACCTCCAAATATTTTTTTTGATTTTAAAATAAAAAATAGGGGCGTATTTTTTTCGGTATAGAACAATCCTATGGGTTGAGAGCATAAAAATTTCGATTTTACTTTTTCATATGCTATTTTGGACCACCCCAATGTAAATTCATTAATACTGAAATTGCCATTCGCTAAAAGCCAGGCTTGTATTGCGTATACTGATCGACAGCTTTGTTGACCTGCTGGCAAACGCTTACTTTTGCATGCCTAAATACTACATACTTACTTACATACAGTGGCGAAAGTTTAAATAGGGAAGTGACGTTTTATTTAGCATCCCAGCGGGAAATGTAGTAATGCATTCCATGCTGGAGAAATAATCGAATGTATTTCTTATGCGTTCTCGATCATATTACTGGTAACTATGTAATCAGCATTCTATTGTATTCAAAAAGTCTCCAAAATTTCATATTAAATCACATTCATTTCTCGATACTAGGTAATGCAAAATTGAATGCCCCACTTTTCTTAGGACATAAGTCTCACCTTCGATAACGAATGGGAAATAAGTTAGTATTCGATTCGTTTAGAATTTTTGTGAGAAAAAATTTACATAAATATTTGACATTTTCGAGACCAAATAATTTGAAAAAGATTAAATCAGCTGCTCTATTTATACTACTTGTTCAATGTGCCTTGATTTAGTGGGCTACAAAGCCGCATACGCAAAAAATCTGATTCAACAATTTTCAAATTTTCCAAAGTTTGAAATTTTGATTTACAGGATTTTCTTAGATATTAAACTATATTTTCATAAAAAATAACAAAACATTTTTTAAACAAAGAAAAGTGGCCAAAAATTTGCTAAAATGTCTCAACCCTATTTACATTTTCGCCACCGTATGCGTGTGTACATTTGCATTAATTTGGTATGTGGGCGCACCTGTGCCATCGAATTGAAGAAGATAAACATTGAAATTCAGACTCTGCGGCAATGGTTCCATTTAACGACCGAATCGGTATCTTTTACCTGTACAAACGCACATATATACATACATACATACGTAATGCACATGTGCTCATGCCATTTTATATTACATACATACTTACTTAAAAGGATCTTTAAAAGGATCTTAAATGGGTTTCAGGATCGATTTTTTCGACGCTAGAAGCCATAGTTAACCCTTTGTCGCTTCTCACAATAATGTCGAAGTTTTCATTGTTGAGTAGCAAAACTGCCTGCATTTGCTGTTTTTCCTACATTTGCACCGCATTGAACGCTCGCCTATTTAGTGTGAGAGTACCTATGCAGTGTAAAATTCTTAAAGCATCTTCAAAATTTCCGATGACAACCAGTATTTCTCCCTAGGATGGTATACTTATGTATGAAAACTTTTGCTTTTGCTAGGGTTGCGTCCTAGGCGCTTAGCCCTCTCCACTCGACTCGATATCGAAATACAGAATTATGGATCTTATTCAAGCGGACCTGCGTCTCGATCCGCAGCAATCTCAAAAGAGTAATTAGGTGTATTCGATTTTTCGATTGCATACGAATGTATTCAATTGTAATTTGCTTTCTTTCTGTGCAACCATAAAGACAATTCTTAAGATTATAGTAATATCTGGTTTAAATATCCTTTTGTCTNTTCTTCAGTGTCTAACGTTCTCTTCTGGGGGCACACGTGGCTTAACTTTCATAGACCTTTAGTCGCCGCTTTGGCTTCACATATTTATGTACGTACAAATTTACATATATGAAAGTATGGGTATGTATGTACATATATATTTACATTGAAGCTCGATTTCAGTTTTAGGCGACATTGTGTCTGGTTGTAGAAAACACAAAAAAATATTTAACATATCAAACGGTCCAGTAGGGGTAGGTAGGTGAGAAACAACTAACCGGTTAGGGCGATCACAGTTTGTAGCAGGTGCGGCTTTCGAAACTACAAATATTAACATTTAGTCGATAGACTAGTAACTGAATTAAATTAACAAAGAATTGAAAATTTCGAATTAATATTCGAAACAAACATGGAGCTCGAAGCGATATTGCAAAAACAATGTGAATACTACCCAAGTAAAACGAGTTTAAAATTTTAATAAAACGTAGAATAGCCAAATCAAATATGAATATATTTACCTATGTATAAAAAAGCACACGAATGTATGTAGATATGTACACTGAGGGGGAAAAAAATAATTAAATAGGAGAATACCTTCAAGAGCGTGCGTAAAAAGAGTT
>NW_016169419.1:0-782 GCF_001687245.7 Rhagoletis zephyria
GTGCACATCTGCATATTATCAATCAAAATCTTAAGGATTAGTAAAGGTATGTGGTTGACATTTCTTCGCTTTTTTGCACATATACATACACAAACGTCGATTTGTGATAGTGCTCAAATACGATATTTTGCGAAAATACAAAAAAAAATAAAGTTTAAATAAATAAAAAAAACGCGAGTGATTTTGTGGTTTCAGTGCATTATAAATCAATATATTTCTTGTTTCAATATTCGAGTGTGAACATATTAACTTACACTTGGTCACCTTTTACATTACACTCACTGTGGTTTGTTAGTGTAACCATTGCCTCAAATTAAACTTCAGCACCCATATTTTCTATTAAATTTCTTAATTCAAACACTTTTCCACATTGTCAAAGCACAGATTCAATTTAGTTGCACATTGAATCNTTTTTCTTTCGTGTCACAAATAGTTTGATTTGCTAACTCATCACACTAACAACCACTTGAGTCTCGAGGATCATAACCTCATTTATTACTTAATTTTCGTTTCGCACGGATTCGAAGCACTTTATCGCTGTAATACCGCTTCCACAAAATCACTTTTCGCGCGATATAACCTTTGGATAAAAAATATACACGTTTTGTCCACATTTCAAACATATCCTTCCATTGGACTTGGGTGTGAGTTGGGTGGCGACCATCTTCTGTAAATACGTACATATATAAGTGCAAATACATACATACACTCGCACATACAAACAAAAATAAATAAATAAATTTATACGTTCGCTTAAATTCCGTTGTTATAATCTATCGATT
>NW_016169419.1:1084-4884 GCF_001687245.7 Rhagoletis zephyria
TTAGCGTTGTGGGAGCAAAGTATTGAAAGCAAAACTGAGATATCCAAGTGGGAGGACATGGATAACTTTCTTTCACAACGGTTTCAAACTCTAGAAACCGTTTCAGATATAAGAAGCATTAAACCTAACCCCACTGCAGAGCCGCACAGTAGTAGGCATACAAACGAAACTCCACAAAAAAGATTTAAGTCGTACCAAACGAGTGTAGCCGAGACAATTTGCAAGTTTTGCCAAAGCAACGAGCACAAATTACAAAGGTGCCAAAAATTCCTTAAGCTAACAGCAGATGGTAGAATCGCTTTCGTTAAGAGGATTCACAGTTGCTTGAACTGTCTATCCTCTAGACATACGGTGTCAAGGTGCAGTAGCTCCTACAATTGCAGAACCTGTCACCTGAGGCACCATACATCACTTCATGTTCAAGCAGTTCAACCAAAAGAAACTACTCTAACTAATACGTCAATCACACATATGAAAGCGCATCTACGTCTGCGCAGGCTCAAGAAAGGCGTGATGCAAATGCAAATATTAATACAGTAAATAACGTTCAATATTGTTTTGCTAACACGAGAAAAGGGGTTTTATTAGGAACAGCGCGTGTTAAGATACTTTTCCATAACACTAACTTTCAGCCCGCGCTCTAATAGACTCCGGCTCAGAAGCCTCCTTCATTACAGAAAGCCTTAAACGAAAAATTAACCTGCCTTCAAAGAGAATACGTGCTCAGGTATCAGGCATCAACAACACTGTTTGTGCGCAAGTTAAAGAAACGTGGACTATTCAATTACGGTCTCCTATTGACTCCTCAATCAATATGAACACGCAAGTCCTCGTTCTACCAGCACTCACCGGAAACTTACCGACTTGTGAAGTCAACGCTAAAACTCAGCAAGCGTTTTCGGAACTTCCGTTAGCGGACAAGGACTTTTTCAAAAATTAACCGGTTGATCTTATCCTGGGCGGCGACATTTATGCCCAGATAGTATTGAGTGGTATCAGAAAAAACGTGTTAGGGGCTCTCTTGCCCAAGAAACCGTCTTTGGCTGGATATTAACTGGCCAGACAGAGCCGATATACCCAACAACCAAACGCGCATCTTTCTTCAACGCGGTCTCTTTCAAAAAGCATCTTACGTCATCAGAAAGCGTCCCAAAAACTAAAACTCAAAAGATGGAGAAATATTTTAGTAAGCAAACGCTAAAAGCACGGTGAATCTTAATTTCCAATTTTTTGAGCGGGGGAGAGACTGACGCTACGCTTCGTAATAACTCCTCACCCCGAAGAGGCACACATGGTGGTACGAACGTACACTCCAATCGATTCGCTAAAACACCTCCAATCACCTCTTCCTTCATGACCCAGAGCGAGCGAAAGTGGTGGCGCAGCAGAGCAACCTCAACAATAGCACCTCATGAAGAACGACAGGGTGCAGGAGAACAATACCACAACTTGCAATCATACAGGGTACGACATCCTACCACAAGGATAGCCCAAATTCCACTTCCTTAGAACCTAAAGGATTCCACTCTAAAACCCGCAAAATTTAATACAGTCCACTACATCTACTCACTTACGAACAATGGTCTATTGGTTTCACAAGTTAGGTGTACGAAACCGAGAGAACTTAGAAATTTTCACTTGCAATTCACTTTGAATCGAAACATGCATCATCCATCCATCAAATCTCAACAAAATCAGCAGATTGCGTCATTAGTATAAAAGACATTTTTAAACATAATATAGTTTCGAAGTTTATGAATTTGCCGGACGAAATTCCTAACACTCACCCGGATTTCGCTTCATATGTAGGTATGTACGTCAATCTTGTCACTCTTAAACAAACGTATGGTGAAAAAAGAAAAGGAAATGTTTAAAATCATACATATACCGGCAAGCTTTATGGGACTGTATTACTCAATTTCCCACTGGGGAAATCCATTTTTTACCAACTACACCAGTCAGCCTTTGCACTCATTTTATATTGATAAAATGATTGTAGAGGCTGTATGGATTCGGTGAAAAATTAGTCCTATTTCTTCTTCTGTTATAAAATGCAAGCTAATAAATATGTACATACATAAAACGATGGCTAAGAAAACCTGCCTATTAGGGGCGGTCAATAATCGAAATCGCTGATGTTTATTGTTAGAGGAAAATGTTATGTACACAGTTGATGAGACCATTAAACAAATTATTCACTATCCTGCATTTTTTATATCTGCTTTCAGGTATGCAAACCAATTGTCGATAAGCTGTATCTTAAACTGACAATATTTTGAAATTTTGGAAATTCCATATTCTATATTTGGTTAAACACAGATTCACAATAATTATTACCTTTTGGATTATCTCATTTCAAAAAAAAATTAGAAAAACTCAAGCTTTGCGTTAAGCCAGTTATTTTCGCTAAATACCAATAGCAAAATGGTCGAAGAATTCACAACAACAAGAATTCTCAAGTCATTCGTCATCACAAACTTTAGGTACCTCAATTAGCGGAATAACTTATAAGAGCATTCCATCGAAAGTAAATAAGCATCTATTTTGTGTTGTACAAATATGTAAGAATTAGTTTATTAGTCTCTTTAATTATAAACTCAAATATATGAAGTTCTCGAAAAGCAGCACCCTTTGAAACATATGTTTTCAACGCTTTCACATGCCAAATAAATTCTCGGAATCAAAATTTAAGAGGCATTTAAAAAACGAAATATTCATTAATAACCGGCAATAAACCGGTTTGATTTATTCAATGTGCCTGGCTGTTAAGCGAACAAATTGCAAAATATTACTTTCAGTTGCCTACAAAAGTTCGTAGAATATGCCCACTTGTTGCTTACCTCAGCACGCCCAGAAGTGCCATGTTTAGGTAGTTATTCCAGCATCCATGCAACTGCACCCACAGCGCTTCCGTTCACGCGCCTGTACATATCCCTAGAGATAACAGCGTTAGCAAACAACACTTAATCTTTGGTGACTGCTTCACGATTTTGCATTTTTCAGTCAGGACAGCGGCAATGTTAAAAACGTTGCGAGGCTTCGGCGCGTGGAAGCTATGGCGACTCTCATGAGATTCTGTTCAGCGATCCGTGTTCAAAGCAAATCTTCCAGCAATTAATTTGTGGCAAAAGTTTCGCACTTTCCCACCCCAAAATGCCAATTATCTTTTTCTGCCCGTGGCCCGTATTCAAGGTTTTTAGCCATTCAATCACAATTCCTGCACATTAAAATAAGTTGGCAATAGCAATAGATAACCTGGAAATAGATAACCAATTAAAAAATTACAATACTATAATTGTACTACACTCGCAATTTACACATTGTACGGCCTCGTGGTTGCTGCAGTTTGCTGAATGACATTTATTACATTCAGAAATTTTGTGATGTGCCACTGCCAGGGTTCGGAATTATTCACTCACCTTCGTACGCGAACGCGAAGATGAACGTATCAAATATTCTGTATTGATTCTCCTTCGCGAACGTGAAGCATAAAACCAGTCCAGATAGTTCGCGTTCGCGAATGTTAGGTAGAAAAAATTTCCGCTGTTGTTCGTACGCGTATGTATTGGTGGACCAAACAGCGTGCGTTCATATATGTAGCTATAAGTGGCAGCGATGCCTTCGCGAAGGTTCACTGCTGTCGTTCTCCTTCATAAATGAATGAAAATGCTGCGGCAAATATTCGCGGAAAGTTGGTGTGGCTAGAGATACTATTCTGTGCGAAGGCAATTTTGTTAATTGCATAAGATTTGCACCGTTCATTCGATTTTCAAAAATGAGGTGTCATCTGAAAGGGCTTG
>NW_016169419.1:5890-17463 GCF_001687245.7 Rhagoletis zephyria
TTAAATTGATACTCAAATAAAGGAAAAATAGCAAAATCAAAATATTAATAACGCAATATTCAAATTAAGATATAAAAAAATATATCAAAATCAAAATATTTATAATTACCACAGCAGCTTGCTTTTGATCATAGCTTAGAAGAGGGGTGTTGTCGAAATTAAAGCGCGGATCCATATAAAGTGCAGCAATGAATGCATTATTTCCCATAAGTGTATCTTTCCTTTTCTTCATTGCATTTAGAAGAGCTTCCGCATATGAATTGGTAGACACTAACTTTTTAAGCTCCAATTCACATGTTAGCCAATCTCTAAAAAAGTCTCCAATAATATATTGCTCGTGTTGCAGTTTTAGAGTGCATTTAGCTATTGGATGAAAAGCAGCTAGGAAATTTTGTACAAATATCCAGTTGACGTTAATATGTGACAGATTATCTATGTAATCTCTTATACTGATTATGGAGTTTATCATATCATAGGTCGAGTTCCATCTAGTTGCATTGTCAAGGCATGGCAAACTAATTTCGACATTACCCGATCTTACCGATGTCCGTAATTTCTTTACAATGTTTCGGCATTCTTTAATGTCCCCTTCTATTGTTTTCAAAACATCATAGGCTGCTAACTGTATTGTATGTGCGGCACAACGAACAACAGAGAAAACAGAAGCAATTTGCGACTGGATACTGTTTGATTCAGCATAATCCGTTTCAATGTCCTCGTCATTAGAAAAGTTGTCCTGTTGCATTTCTTGTAACAATTTGGACATTCTGACAACATTTGCACCGTTATCAGTGGTGCTAGAGTAAATTTGGTTTATGCTGATACCGTATTCAGTAAGGCATTTTAATATTTCCTCTTTCAGATTTTCAGCGGTGTGTCGTTTCGTAGTTTCAATCATGCCTGAAAAATATATGAACGAATGCAAAGTTAAGTAAATATAAAGCATATATATGGGTACATATATAGTATGTATATACAACATAATTTCATTACTTACCTATGGTATTTATATGTATTTTGTAATCCCTAATGTATTGTAAATTAACGCCTAGTACACTTCGTTCCATTCGAGTTGCAATATCGATTTTTAATGAAACCATTCTATTTTTTACCAATTGAGCAATTTTTTCTTTGATTTGTTTACTTGCTTTATCCAGAATAGTTACTATATTCTTCGAATTTAAATTGGTTTGAAATATTTGCTCATATGGCTCTATAAGCTTTTTAAAATACTCCTCGTCATCAAATATTCTGAAAGGAATATTTTTTTTAGTTATCAATCCCATGCAGCATCTTAAAAATCCAGCTTTATTTAATGAACAGTTTAATTTGGTAACAGTTTTTCGTTGTATTTTACTACTAATTTCACTACCACTTCCATCACTATTATCCATTATGTCAGTTTTGTGTACAAGTTTGTAATGCCGTCTAATATTTGCTGCTGACTTTCCACTTAATTCACGTTTGCAAGTTTCTATGAGGCATTTGCTTTTCTTAGTGCTTTCTTCATACTTCACATATCTTTCTACATTAAATTCCCTTTTTCCCATTTTTATCCAGTTATTTTTTTAATATTATAATCTTCTTTTACAAAAAACTGCTTACTACACCACTCTTCTGCGCCTGTCTGATGCAGCACATATATTGTATGTGCCTTATATACGCGAGTAATAATTAATAAGCCTCTGTTTTTTACTTCTACCTACCTACTCTATATATATTAGACAAATCTATAGACTTGCTGAAATGTGCTGACCTGTAACAAAAATGAAAGCATCTTCGTTAAATGATGATCGTTAGTATTTCCCACAAATCTTTAAGGAATTCTATAAAGACTCGTTGNTTTTTGTTAAGTTTTGTTTGTGTTTGTCAAAATCGAATACATAGCGAGAAATAAGTGGTGGTGGTTTAGTGTGGGAAAAGAGAAGAGAAACAAATTGAGAAACAAAGAGAATATTTCGATTATGTACAATAGTATTTTTCATTAAAAATAAAAAAAAAAAGATACAAACACATTTGCACGTAAAGAAACTAATACAATGGCAGAATCACGCGCCCACACACAACGAAAACATACATACAGTTGTCCACAAAATAATAGGAGTGGGATATTTTAACCTGTTTTGGCTGTTTGTCTTTAGTTTATTTAATGTTTCGTATTTTTTTGTAAAAGCCTAGCTGGTAATAAAACCATATAAATTTACATTTTGAAGTTTGTATAAAAATAATAAAAATTCTGCAAATTTTCACCAAAATTTCAAACTATTTAACCAGAATCTTTAGAAAATATGTTGGTATGCAGTTTTGTAGCCCATTCAATTCTAGTCTGAAGAAGTGCAAGTTTCAAGCTGCTAAAAAATTCCGTTGATTTTTGAGAATTTTTTCGGTTGAAGGTGTTTCACGTTTTTTCCATACAAAGTATGTTCGACAATTTTCTTTTATATGGGGACAGTGCCAGCAAAAAAAATTGCCAAAAATCAACGGAATTTTTTAGCAGCTTGAAACTTGCACTTCTTCAGACTAGAATTGAATGGGCTATAAAACTGCTTACCAGAATTTTCACTGAAGATTCTGATTAAAAAGTTTGATATTTTGGTGAAAATTTACAGAATTTTAATAATTTTTGTACAAAGGTTGAAATCTGAATTTATTCGTTGTTTGTTGTATACCCAGCTTGACTTTTGTATAAAAATAATAAACATTAAATAAACAAAAGACAAATAGCAAAAACTGACCAAAATAACGCACTCCTATTATTAGGTAGATATGAATAAACGCACCAAAGTATAGTCATACATACATATGCACGTATAGGTTCATTTACACGTCATTTTTGAAAATCGGGAGACGGTGTAAATACCATAATTTTAAACGCAGGTGGCAACCCTGTAAAAAAAATATATCCTTGCTACACATCTAGAGGGCAAGCCCTTTCATTTAACACCTCATTTTAGAAAATCGGGAGAACGGTGTAAATATCACAATTTTAAACGTAGGTGGCAACCCTGTCAAAAAAATATATCCTTTCTGCCCAACCAGAGGCCAAGCCCTTTCATTTGACACCTCATTTTTGAAAATCGGGAGAACGGTGTAAATATCATAATTTTAAACGAAGGTGGCAACCCTGTCAAAAAAAATATATCCTTTCTGCACATCCAGAGGCCAAGCCCTTTCATTTGACACCTCATTTTTGAAAATCGAATGAACGGTGCAAATCTTATGCAATTAACAAAATTGCCTTCGCACAGAATAGTATCTCTAGCCACACCAACTTTCCGCGAATATTTGCCGCAGCATTTTCATTCATTTATGAAGGAGAACGACAGCAGTGAACCTTCGCGAAGGCATCGCTGCCACTTATAGCTACATATATGAACGCACGCTGTTTGGTCCACCAATACATACGCGTACGAACAACAGCGGAAATTTTTTCTACCTAACATTCGCGAACGCGAACTATCTGGACTGGTTTTATGCTTCACGTTCGCGAAGGAGAATCAATAAATCAATACAGAATATTTGATTCGTTCACATTCGCGTATAAAATCATAAATGTATGTTCGCGAAAATTCATATATGAATATCTCCGAACCCTGGCCACTGCACTGTAACTAGTGATGGCAAAGTAGGTACCTTTACTCCCGTTTCAGACGTGCTTAAGTAGAAAGTACTTTCGGTACAACATCAAATTTAAGCAGATGCAATGTTGTTGGTCTAATATAAAAATGTATACACCCATTTTTTCTCTTTATGCACATATATATACGTAGGTACATTATTTCGAAAAATTAAGTACCGATTGCAAAATTTGATTTTTTCATCTCTTAGTAAAGCACAGCTGTCAAGATGAGCGCCATCTACGGCAATCGTTCAACCAGTAAGGCACACCACCACACATGTGTGAAATAAAGGGAAATTTTTATTTTGGTGGCAGGCCATGGTGTTAATTATCATATACACACCAATTACTCTTAGGACCAGTCTCAAATGAACATTTAATTGACAACTTGGGTAGAGTTTCAGAGTGTTATTTAAATGACCAATATCAGCCATGTAGGGGCAGTTTGAATATACATATGATCTGAAAATGAAATTTTAAAGTTAATCAACAATCTTTACTTGGACGGCTTATCTGAAATTGGCCCTTAATAAATAGCAGCCCTCAATCGATAACAATGTATCGGTTCATGAATTAAAGTACCCTGCACACTTGTATACAAATCCTTATGCAATATTATACGGATCACACAGTATCACTCACATCTGTCAATCATAACGCTGAGTCTACACGTAAAATTTGTATAATTAAACAATTGAATTTAAACTTTGGATTATAGAAAATACAATAAGTATAAACAAAGTTCATTGCTAATCGCCACCCAACCAACCAATAATAATAATAACAAAAAATATGTATATGTATATACATAAACGAAAGACTCGGAGCGGAAACTCGGTCTTTCCGCCCGATCACATCATGGGATCGGAAACTTGGGCTTTCCGACCCAAGTTAGTACAAGCAAATAGCACAACGGGGATCGGAATCTCGGCCTTTCCGACCACGTTAAAAAAATTAAAACCGCTATAATTTTATCAAATACAGCATCACGGTAGACGGAAGACTCGGCCTCGCCAGCTACTTACTGCTTGAATTTATTATACACATATGTGCAAAGAAATGTTTAACCACGTCCTTTCGTACTAACCTTCCAATATCTAGGAAGCCGAATACAATTTTATATTTATATATTTTTTTTATTATTTGTTAATGTAGGTGTGGTGGTTGAATGGCCCAACAGATGTTGCTTATAGCAAGGGGGCCGGCATGTTTAGGCCATAAGCCTAAACCCACCTTTAATGCATACATGCATACGAATATGCACATACACCCTTTTGCATTATATTTCCCGCCAAATACTTAATATAAACAAATTAGCTTCATTTCCCCTCAATACAGTTCGCTATTTGAGGGTGCCGCTAAACCTTTTATAAAAGAGCGTGGGCATTCCATTTTTATCACTATCAAGCACGGACGTCTTTGAGCCACCACCCTTCATCTCACACAAGGTAATATTGTAAAATATTCTCCGAAAACAAACCCTTTCAATAAAGACTTAGCAAGCATATTATTAATTTAAACAAACTTTTATTCTTTCCTTTTCACTAAATTAAAACATTTATGCCCTGCTGGAATTGCGAGCCACATATGTGTCAGTGTTTCCAGTGGTTGAAAGTAAAAAAATGTATGCAAATTTCATGCGTTGAAATTAAAAATTTCCATTGAGGATTTCCATTTTATCGGTAGTGATCTCATTTTATGTAATTTATTTTCATTAATATGAACTGACCTATATAGTGTATTAATGTTTTATCATTATTGTCTTCATCTTTGACAAAATTACACGGTCACCCTGTATTTATTTTATTTTTTTTAAGTAATTTTAATTATTTTTTTTTTATAAAATGGTAGCGCATTGTCTAACAAAAACCTTGCAAATAAATCCAAACTTGAAAGATTGAAAAAAATCAACAAAGTTTCATCATAGTTTTTGTTCAGAATTTGTAGACATGTTTTGGGATAACATTTTTGTAGACCATTCATTCTAGTATAATAAGGAGCCAAGAATGATAGAATACAAGATTGCGCCGATCAGAGAGGATTTTTGAGAATAACTTTTGTGTGACGTCACACTGGTGCAATTGCGAGAGAGAAATGGCAAAACGTGAGCAAGAATGGAAGAAGAAGAAAAAATGTTGAAGGGAAACGTAAACAAGTTGCACCAGTGTGACGTCATGCAAACAATGATTCTGGCAAATTCGTTAAGAGAGGAATAGCGGTCCGAGATCGGCGCAACCTTTGTATTCTCTCAATCGTGATAAGGAGCAAGTTTGAAGTGTCTAAAAAATACAATTGATTTTTTGAATTTTTCTGTTTGCGGTGTTGCGCACTTTCTTCCATATAACGAATGTTCGCATTTTGTTTTATATGGGTANAGCACGGACGTCTTTGAGCCACCACCCTTCATCTCACACAAGGTAATATTGTAAAATATTCTCCGAAAACAAACCCTTTCAATAAAGACTTAGCAAGCATATTATTAATTTAAACAAACTTTTATTCTTTCCTTTTCACTAAATTAAAACATTTATGCCCTGCTGGAATTGCGAGCCACATATGTGTCAGTGTTTCCAGTGGTTGAAAGTAAAAAAATGTATGCAAATTTCATGCGTTGAAATTAAAAATTTCCATTGAGGATTTCCATTTTATCGGTAGTGATCTCATTTTATGTAATTTATTTTCATTAATATGAACTGACCTATATAGTGTATTAATGTTTTATCATTATTGTCTTCATCTTTGACAAAATTACACGGTCACCCTGTATTTATTTTATTTTTTTTAAGTAATTTTAATTATTTTTTTTTTATAAAATGGTAGCGCATTGTCTAACAAAAACCTTGCAAATAAATCCAAACTTGAAAGATTGAAAAAAATCAACAAAGTTTCATCATAGTTTTTGTTCAGAATTTGTAGACATGTTTTGGGATAACATTTTTGTAGACCATTCATTCTAGTATAATAAGGAGCCAAGAATGATAGAATACAAGATTGCGCCGATCAGAGAGGATTTTTGAGAATAACTTTTGTGTGACGTCACACTGGTGCAATTGCGAGAGAGAAATGGCAAAACGTGAGCAAGAATGGAAGAAGAAGAAAAAATGTTGAAGGGAAACGTAAACAAGTTGCACCAGTGTGACGTCATGCAAACAATGATTCTGGCAAATTCGTTAAGAGAGGAATAGCGGTCCGAGATCGGCGCAACCTTTGTATTCTCTCAATCGTGATAAGGAGCAAGTTTGAAGTGTCTAAAAAATACAATTGATTTTTTGAATTTTTCTGTTTGCGGTGTTGCGCACTTTCTTCCATATAACGAATGTTCGCATTTTGTTTTATATGGGTAAAAATGCGCGTGTTGCGTTGCTGTTTTTTATTTCAATATTTTAAATTAAGCTTTATTTGTATAGTTTTTGTTAGACAATGATAAATAATATAATAAATATCCCAAACCAGGTGTCCTTAGCATTTTGTCGCGGGGTGTACTATTAAAAATGTGAAATATAATTCAAGAATTTATTTATGTGTAATTTAAGTTAAACTCTAAGCTGAATGAAACTTAGTTTAACTTAGTGGGACTTTCTGACAAGACAGGCTATGACTTTATAGGCTAGCTGAAGAGATCTCAATGATAAGTTACGTTAAATTAAGCTTACACTAACTGAAGCTGTACAATGAATTGAACAATAAACACACTGCAGTAGACAACAAAATTGGTTTAGTTTGGTTGCGGGAAGATGGAGGTAATGCATTGACGGAAATGATGAAAAGTACAACTAAGCTCAAAAAGTTACCCTTTTTGTCATTAATTTGGTACAATTTAAAAATTTTAAATATCAACACTGATGTGAATGTATGTCAGCGATGGGCTCACGCACACAACTACATTTTGCGAAAACAGCGAGAGCATTCAGTGGGTGTTAAATGTTCGATAAGTGCAAGATGTGNAGAATACAAGATTGCGCCGATCAGAGAGGATTTTTGAGAATAACTTTTGTGTGACGTCACACTGGTGCAATTGCGAGAGAGAAATGGCAAAACGTGAGCAAGAATGGAAGAAGAAGAAAAAATGTTGAAGGGAAACGTAAACAAGTTGCACCAGTGTGACGTCATGCAAACAATGATTCTGGCAAATTCGTTAAGAGAGGAATAGCGGTCCGAGATCGGCGCAACCTTTGTATTCTCTCAATCGTGATAAGGAGCAAGTTTGAAGTGTCTAAAAAATACAATTGATTTTTTGAATTTTTCTGTTTGCGGTGTTGCGCACTTTCTTCCATATAACGAATGTTCGCATTTTGTTTTATATGGGTAAAAATGCGCGTGTTGCGTTGCTGTTTTTTATTTCAATATTTTAAATTAAGCTTTATTTGTATAGTTTTTGTTAGACAATGATAAATAATATAATAAATATCCCAAACCAGGTGTCCTTAGCATTTTGTCGCGGGGTGTACTATTAAAAATGTGAAATATAATTCAAGAATTTATTTATGTGTAATTTAAGTTAAACTCTAAGCTGAATGAAACTTAGTTTAACTTAGTGGGACTTTCTGACAAGACAGGCTATGACTTTATAGGCTAGCTGAAGAGATCTCAATGATAAGTTACGTTAAATTAAGCTTACACTAACTGAAGCTGTACAATGAATTGAACAATAAACACACTGCAGTAGACAACAAAATTGGTTTAGTTTGGTTGCGGGAAGATGGAGGTAATGCATTGACGGAAATGATGAAAAGTACAACTAAGCTCAAAAAGTTACCCTTTTTGTCATTAATTTGGTACAATTTAAAAATTTTAAATATCAACACTGATGTGAATGTATGTCAGCGATGGGCTCACGCACACAACTACATTTTGCGAAAACAGCGAGAGCATTCAGTGGGTGTTAAATGTTCGATAAGTGCAAGATGTGTACATAGAAGGTCGCGCAATCCGCGAAATAAAAATTGCCTCTCTCTGCGCATATCGTCTCAGGGCGATTTTTTACTTTCACGCCTTCATGCCGAAAAGCCACGAAACTTGATTTTTCACAGCGGCCAATTTTTTCGAAATTTGCATTTAAACTCGCTATATCCCAGACGTTTATGATTCGATTGATTTGAAATTTGTACACAATAAACAAGATTCTATTCTGAAGAAGATTAGTCTAACTGCACTTCTTAATACTTATTTAAAACGAAATGGCGGATATTTTAACATTTTTATAAAAATTAAGGACGTGATTTTTACAAATGCAAAAGTTGTGTTATGAAGTTTAAAATTTTTGTTTTGTTTTAATGCAGCATTAAAGACATATATATACGGATATTTTTGGGAAAGTTTCAGGTTTAGACAACAAGTAGTTCTAAAGCTATAACAATATTATGATGACATCCACGAGCGGTCGCTCGCCTCTAGATGACAAATATTTTTACTGGGCACTTGTACAAGTAATTTTGGAAGTAATATTAAGTGAAATGTTGAAATTCATAAATTTATCAGTGTAATATAACTTATTGAAGCTCTACAGACCTACATACTATGTATGCATATATGTAATTACACACATAGTCAAAATAGTTATTCGTAAAGTGATTGTTTTACAATATTCGCAATGTTTTTAATTTTTCACGAAAATTCTGTTTACATTTTAACAAAAACCATATAAATGAAATTTTCAAACTTTTTGCAAAACTTAAAAAAATTATACAAATTTTCATCAAAATTTTGAATGACAGCTTTTAGAAAAAATTTTGTATGCAGAGTTGTAGCTCATTCAGTTAATAAATCGCGAGCATCAAGGCGCTTTAAATTACCTTTGATTTTTTAGAATTTGTTTCTCAAGAGTGTTACATATCTGCTTCCATGAGCGAAATGTAGTTTTGCATGGAAGAAAACGTTCAACACCATTGAGAAAATAAAATCTCAAAAATCAACGCAATTTTTCTCTAAAAATTGTGAGTCAAAATTTTGAAATATAGATGAAAATTTGTAGAATTTTCTAAGTTAGTTAAGTTATGGAGTTACGTGCATATTTACTATGTATGTATGCATGTATGTAAGTAAGTATGTCTATTAAGTTTAGTAATACTTATATACCACTGATAAATTCATGCATTTCAACATTTCACTTAATATTACTTCCAAAAAAATTACTTGTACAAGTGCCCACTAAAAGTATTTGTCATCTAGAGGCGAGCGACCGCTCGTGGGTGTCATCATAATATTTGTTTGAATAATTTGTTTAAACAAAAATGTTAAGCACATATGCAGAATGTGGAAGCCAGATTCTTCTGCTGGCGTTTCTATGTTTTTATCATTTATCAGTTTAAGCACATACGACTAAATGTAAGAAAAAATATTTTTAATTGCGGATCCGAAAGAAATATTTATTAGTTGCAGTGAGTTAGGCCGGCTGCTTCCGAAAGGTCCGAAAATTGCACAATGCACACTCATTTTCCATCACTGTCACACATACAATCTCACTATTCTGCTGACTTCGTTTTCCCCTTCCGATAACTTTTTGCTTCCGCGCTTGCCTAGCCCCGCTGTGCAAAGCTTTGCACGCGCAGTCGCCCGCGACACATATGTGCTGAGTATCCGACTAGAAGGACCATGAATAACTCACTGTGAAGGCAGGACCAGGATAAATGTATTTGCATAAAAATTTATTAAAGCAAAAATGTTTTGGGTAGGCGTCGGAGCCAATGATAACCATCAGTTACCACCTCTGCATGGTTGTAAGTCATGCAGAGTCCCTACGGCTTGTAGCGCTGTGGCTTTGCCGCTTAAACTCTGTACGAGTTTTTGGGGGTGTGCGTCAAGCGGGAGTGTTGAGCACCGGTTATTTATTAAAGTTCAAAAATTGGGTAGGCGCTGTGGCCAATGGTAACTCTTGTACCACCTCTGTATGCTGAAAGTCATACAGGGCCCCAACAGCTTTTAGCGCTTTGCCTTTTGCTGTTTAAAACCACTCCGGAGGAGTGGTGATGCATCAAGCGAGATTGTTGAGCATCGGTTATTTATTCAAGTTCAAAAATTGGGTAGGCGCTGTGGCCAATGGTAGCTCTTGTACCACCTCTGTATGCTGAAAGTCGTACAGAGCACCAACAGCTTGTAGCGCTTTGGCTTTTTCTGTTTAAAACCACTCCGGAGGAGTGGTGATGCATCAAGCGAGATTGTTGAGCATCGTGGGTTGATGCGTCATGGGAGTTGAGCATCGGTTATGTATCATGTATGTCGAAAATGTGGGTAGGCGCTGTGGCCAATGGTAACTTTTGTACCACCTCTGTATGCTGAAAGTCATACAGAACCCCAACAGCTCGTAGCGCTTTGGCTTTTGCTGTTTAAAACCACTCCGGAGGAGCGGTGATGCATCAAGCGAGATTGTTGAGCATCGGTTATTTATTCAAATTCAAAAATTGGGTAGGCGCTGTGGCCAATGGTAGCTCTTGTACCACCTCCGTATGCTGAAAGTCATACAGAGCCCCAACAGCTTGTAGCGCTTTGGCTTTTGCTGTTTAATACCACTCCGGAGGAGTGGTGATGCATCAAGCGAGATTGTTGAGCATGATTTGGGGTGCCAGCAATTAACTACTTTAGTAGGTTTTGTTCTGCGGCAGTTGAGAAGTGCATACAAAAATGCATACCCAATGAAGAACGAGCGAATTATTTTTGAACACAAGTGCGTGTGTTTATTCGCTGCACTTGGTTTTGGGCAGGAGTGCAATACAAGTGCGTGTGTGTGTTCGCTATTCTTTGTTTATGCGGGAAATGTATAAGTCGCTTAAACTCAACTTGATAGGTCATTTAACAAATTAAGCATATTAAGGGCCGTAATTTTATCTATTTTAAACCATAGTTTTACAGTGTGTATGTAGAAAAACGTAAGGAACATACAATACATATAAGTATATATATCAGTCTTTCTTAGTGTCGAGGACATGGGTCCGAATTTAATCGAGTTTTAAAGATTAAG
>NW_016169420.1:0-2492 GCF_001687245.7 Rhagoletis zephyria
TGTTAAGTCTTTCTACTACTTCATACCGGCTTGTGAGGAATTTGCTCATCTCTGCCCAAAGTGGTAACTCTTTCCGTGAGCTGAGTGATTGCTCCCATAGAGATAGAGTTTCACTGGGCAGTTTTGAAGAGCATAAATATACAAGGATGGGGTCCCAATTGCTGGTCGGGATTCCTTGTGCTGAGAGGGTTGAGAGGCAATTGTTGATGGTGGATTGAATTTTCTGGATTTGCTCACCATTTTCTGAATATATGGGTGGGATGTTAAATAGAGTTTTTAATTGGTTGTCCACCAATATCCTACGGTTTTCATACCGTGACTTTAAGGCATCCCAGGCTAGTTCAAAATTGTCATCAGTGAGGGGGAACTGTTTCACTATTTGTCCGGCCTGGCTTCTTGTTTTTTGCCTTAAATGGTACAGTTTCTGGGCTGGGGTTAGTTTGGGGTGATTTTTGTAGACTGCCGTGAACATATCTCTGAACGCCGGCCAGTCTTCGTACCCACCGTGGAACATTTCTGTATCACACGGTGGTACCTTGAGGAATACTTCTTGGGAGTTTGAAGTTGGGGTGGAATTTGTGGTTCGAATGGTGGTTTCTTGGGACTGGGAGTTTGCCCCGAGAAGCTGTAAGCCGTCTAAGATTTGCGTCTTACAGTTCTCATAGCTTTCTGAGCATTTATTATATTTTTGCTCAATCGATCCGCTAGATTCAGCGAAGAACTCAGAGCGGGATACTGCTCTATATGAGCTTATTAGAGCATCCCATAACTTGTCAAGTTGCTGTAACTTCACATTTAAGAGCGTTTGGGTGTGTTCGCTTATCAGGGTGCTGGACCATTTCGAATAAAATGATTCAAGCCTGTTGCTTTCAAAAATGAAGTCTTGAAGGCTTGAGTCAGAATCGGAGGGGGATTTCTTGTCCATTGTGTGGGGCATAAAACTTTTAGCTTAGGTCAATTAACAAAAAATTCTTCTGATGTTACTGGGAAAGCGAAATGTAAATAATGCCGTAATTTATTTGTTCTAACTTTCTGGGTATAGCATACTTTGTCCCACTGTAGCGCAATTAGTTTTTGTTCCACTGTACTGTCTTAGCGCGTCCAAGTACAGTAACAGTGCTTTATTATGTACAACGCGAGAGCAAACTAGGGGCGGAGCCTATGTATATGTGTATACACGTAGATGTTTGTATGTACTTCGGCAACTTTGTATATGTACGTATCTACGTATGTATGTTCAATTGGTTAAGTTGCAATTTTAACAAACGCAAGGGGTTGTTGGAGAGCGAGGGAAACGAATATGTCAAAGTGAGAATATGTATACATACATCCGTAAAAAGACTGTACCGTTTGTCTTTTCAGCCTGAGTATACGTATGTTTATATGTATGTATATCAGCACGCAGCGGCGCGAAGTTTTTCGCTGGTGTTCGAATATCTTTCGGCACTAGTGGAGGAAGTGGACATATGATATGTCTTACTTTGTAAGTAACGTATAATGTAGATATGTTTTCCTTCCACAAACCAACAGCAGAAAAACCACAGTTGTGGTATATAAATTCTCAGAGAGGGTTAAAATGGGTTATGTGACTATGTAAAAATGGGTGTGCCTTATATGGTGTACGTATATGTATGTACAAATGTATGCGCTGTGTATCCGACTTAGCGGCGTCGTTGAGTTGGCGGGGCAAATATATATATATATGAGTATATATGGGTATTTACATATAATTGTACGTATATAACGTTGGCACTTGTTGCGCTAATTAAGGGTTATTTTGGTTTTTTTCTTCTAACTGCCGTATGTGGATACCGCTAAGTATGTACATACATGTACGTATGGTTGATATTTTTAGGGGGAACTTACTTGGATAGCGGTGGTTTGGTTTTTGGGAGGGACTGTACCTTCTGTCGCCTTTGACTTATCTGGTTCTCCGTGTTCCGTTGATGTGCTGTTTATTTGTACCGTTCCGTGTCTCCTGTTTTATGTTTGTTGTTGTAGTGTCACCCAATAGACCTAAATTCGCCTTCACTAAGGTGCTTCTTTATTGTGGGTAAAAAAACTTTTTTATTTTATTTTTTATTTTTTGTACGCTATGAGTTCGCTTTTTTTTGTAGCAGTGCACTTTAACGGAAATCTGATTTCTGTATTTCCGTTTTTTTTAACACACCCTAATGTATTTTTATTAGCTGTGTAGCTCCGCAAACACTTTTTATACCCTTGCGTTTTTTTTTAATTAGCTTGATTTTATTTTTCGCTTATTCCAGCCTCTTTTTTTCGACTCGTTAGTTGTAATAATTTTATTTTATATATGTTTTTTGTTTTTTTTTTTCCTGGCTACGCCCATGTATATGCCTCCTTTTTTATAATCACTTATTTTATTTAACGACCTTTTCTTTTCATGCTTTTGGACTGCTTTTCTGTTGTCTGCAGGCTTTTTAACTTCACTTTTTTTATTTTTTTTTTTTTTTTTTTTTTTTTTTTTTTTTTTT
>NW_016169420.1:2508-3888 GCF_001687245.7 Rhagoletis zephyria
TTTTTTTTTTTTTTTTATGCACACCCTAATATATCACTTTTGTGATATGTAGTTTTGTCGTTTTTTCACTTTCTATTTAGGTTTTTCGTGCGCGGGTACTGATTGATGATTGTTTTAACACCGAGATTTTGTTCACTATGGTTTTTTCACACTTTTCGTTGTTTTGGGTAGCGTACAGCTTATTTTCTACCGCTTATTCACTCGCGTCGCACCGTTCGCTCACTTGGGGGATATTTTGCCGACTGACCGCAATTTTTCTGATCGTGAGTAATTGAGTATGCACAGTATGAACTTCTGCACGTACATATGTTAAAGTGTATATTTCTATAGGTCGCGGGTTGCCTTTTCAGCGCAAAGGACCATGTTTGCTTTTTGGAGTAGCAAAAGGGAGCGCAGGGTGCGCCAGAGATTCTATTTCCGTTGAAATGAAAAGACGAGGAATTTCAATATTACAATTGCTTCGCAAATTATTTTATTGACTTCAATAATTCAGTTTGGTATTAAAAGAGCTAGGTCATTAAAGGTATGACAAAATTTTTCCCGAGGGGCGTTATATGCAAAAAAAGGAAGAGAGGTGCGATGCGGCTGCGACGGCGCGTAAAAAGATACTGAACTAGCAATTTAATTGCGGGCACGAATCACCCCGTGGGCCCGCTTACAATTACAACAAGAACGCTATTTTCACCTGACTAATTCACAATGGTGTACAGTAAAATCGCGTTGCCAGCCGCACGCGGATTATGAAACAATAAGCATTAATTGTACAATTCAAACGTTATTAATCGAATTCGATTAAATTTGGACTCATGTCCGCAACAATCGGTAACAAAAACGTCGAAGTCTGTCCTGCTTTTTCCAAGTTGGGTAAAGAAGCAAAGCGATTGGGTTTGGTGATCAACGAAGACAAGACGAAGTATCTCCTGCCATCAAACAAAGTCCCGCCTTGACACCCACATTACTGTTGCCAGTTGTAATATCGAGAAAGTAGAGAATGTCGTTTACTTGGGAACCAGCATTAACACCGATAATAATGCCAGTATGGAAATCCAGTGCAGAATCACTCTAGCCAACAAATGCAACTTTGGACTGAATAGGCAATTCGGGAGTAAAGTTCTCTCTCGACGTACAAAAACCTCACTCTATAAGTCACTCATCATGCCCATGCTGGTATATGGCGCAGAAGCTTAGACAATGACAACATTCGATTAGACGGCTCTTGAAGTATTGGAGAGAAAGATCTTAGGGAAGATTTACAGGCCTCTGCGCGTTGGCGACGGGAGTACCGCAGACGATGGAACGATGAGTTGTATGAGCTTTACAACGAAATGGACATAGTGTATTGAATGAAAATACAGCGGCTCCGCTGGCTTGGCCACGTCG
>NW_016169420.1:14311-17462 GCF_001687245.7 Rhagoletis zephyria
TGGACAGATCCCAGACAAAAAAATATTGCAGTAATCTAGAAGTAAGCTTGATTCTGTTCTGATGTCCATTTCGGAACCATCGGTGAGGATTGGCATCTCGATGTTGCTTGAAATGGCGTCAGATAGCCAGTCTCTTCTGTGGATAACTTCGAATTTCTTCAAAATCTTGCTTTATAAACACTCTCAAAAAGTTACAGCAAACTGAATGCTTCGCTCAGCTCGGTAAAAGGCTATAGTATGTGAGTACGTACACTCAGGCCTTCCTCCTCCCAACGCTGGGAAATCATTAGCACCGCGCACAGTGTCGCCTAAGTGGGCAAAAATTAGGGTTGCCATACGTACCCCATTGGGGGGAACATACCCCATTTTGACTCTTTTCCTCCCCTTGCTACGGAAGGTTGCGTAGGTCCCCCATTTTTGCCCGAAATCGTTCACTTTTCGCTTAAAGCGTGTTTGTCTTGTTCAACTTTCACAGACGATTAGTTGAATCAAAGTTGAACGAAAAGTATAGATTTTATTTAAAAATATTCGTATGCCATATTTAAGGTTAAATATGTACACATATGTATATGTAAATATATTTTTTATGTACATACACTGGCGATCAAAACTGAGAGAATGGCGATTTTTTTAAATATCTACAATGATCTTCAAGTTAATTGTTTTGTTATTTTTTATAAAAACACTATTTATACTTTAAACAAAACCATATACAAATTTTAGAAAAATGCAACTAATTTCCATAAAAATTTTGAACTTTTTAATCTGAATTCTTGGATATGCAGTTACATGCCTCATGAAATTTTTCATATAAGAAGTGCAATTTATAAAAACTCGTTGATTTTTTGTTAATTTTTTTTTGCAAACGTACTATCATCATTTTCTTCAAAACCATCTTTGTATGAAAAAACACCATCAGAAAAAAAGTATCAAAGATCTATGCGGTTTTTAGCCGCGTAAAACTTTAGCCATGTAACCATGTAGCTGCATATCCAAGAATTCAGATTAAAAAGTCCCAAATTTTTATGGAAATTTGTTGCATTTTTCTAGAGTTGGTATTAGGTTTGAAAGTTTTAATTTGGTTTTTTTTACTTAAAAGACATTGTAAATATTTAAAATAAATTCACCATGCACTCAGTTTTGATCGCCAGTGTAACTTTTGTTTTGTTCAAATGTTACTGATTTTTTATTTTCGAACGGTTTTGTTGTTACATAAGCGAATAAATCAATTTTTTGTTGAATGCACTTAGTTTTATTTGTCCCCCTTTCTTTCTCAGTTATACCCCAAGTCCCCAAATTTGTTCTCATCTGTTCCCCTTTCGTCAATCTGAAAGTGTTTGGTATCTTTGTAAAGGTAATTTATCCACTAAATTCCACTAAAAATTTCCCTATAAAATAAATTATATACCGCCAGGAAGCCACTAAAGTCGATAAATTTTATACTAAGCATTTTAGTAAGAGCATAGCCATGCGTAAGCTCTACACGGAAACAAATGTCAAAAATACATTCTTTGAAAAAAAAAAATGTTGGTTTTACCTTTTTTATTTCCATATAGATAGTAGAGAACTACAAGAATACAAATTTTAGAATAAAATTAAACACACTGCGGTATTCCAGAAAAACAATTTTTTTATCAATATCTCAAACACAGGTAAATTTTAATGGAATGAATCAAACATATACGTAAATACATTTTATTTTTTATTATTTATTAAATAGTACGGGTTTTTAGCTTTCGTAAGAAGAAATAAAAACGTGTTAATTTTTTGCACTTTTTGAAGTAATGCGTATTTTGCTAATGCATAAAATATTTTTTTAATATTTTGTCAGTGCATCTGCATGATTCGTTTTATTTTCAAAAATGAAGTGTTAGATTAAAACGCTTGACATGTGGACAATAGAGGTTTATTTTTTTTTCAGAGTTGCCACCTGTTAAACAATTGAAACTCAATTTTTTTAATAAGTTAATGGATTATTAAGAGATGGGTATCAATCGAAATGTGCATGAAAAGGGTTTATTTCTTAACTACATGAAGAGGGCGCCACCTGTTTAAAATATTAAATTCCATTGGAATTAGAGGAATTAGGTAATTGAAATAGATAGGTATCACCATATGGGAGTCAGGCGAATGAGGTTTAAAAAGGTTTTAGCTTGCAAATATTACGAAGAGGGTTGCCAGCTGTTTGTGGAGTTAAATTTAGTTAAACTAAAATAATAATTGTGTCAAACCAAGGGTTTACGACATTGTATTTGTCATTTTGTTACAAATTCCAACATTGTCAATCAGTGATTTATTCTGATTACATTCCTTTTAAATTACTGGACTCTTAAATTAACTCAGGAATGTTATTACTCTTCGCTTATTTCTTGCTAAATATGTCCAATTTTTTCTTTTGTCTAACACCCATACATATTTTCGATACCTTGTTCCCTTAATTAAAGTGATTTGATATTCATTTAACTTATTAAATAACTTTAATAAATTTGTAACAGGTGGTAACCCGTTTCAAAAAATAAAACTTTATTGCAAATCTACAGGAAAGTATGAAAGTTATAACAAATTGCATTTTTGAATTTAGCGTCCTCAGTTTTACTAAAAACCGAATTTTCATTTAAATCCGTTCATAATTCTATTATTGCCCACATTTTTGCTTCCCACTGTGCGGCGAGATGTTTTTTATAAGGAAGCATATTTAGTACGTTTAACATAGAACTTTGGCGTTGAGTTGGCGTTGACGTCGCTTCAACAGCTGAATATAAATACATGAATTCAAATGCAGCCGTCCACATAGCCAAAATTCCAACAGGAAGCAGAAATCGTCAGCTGTTGCAAATAATTAAATTTTTTTTAATAGTTTACCTTTTTAATCAAATTCCGGGGGAAAAATATTGTTTTTCATGCAATTATTGATATGAAATATTAATTTATCTGTCGTTAGTATGTTAATTTAGGCGCCCAGGTAATCGCGGCCAAGCGTTCATTGTAGCAAACATACCTTTAACGTGCGTTTTGTCAAACCAACGCCAACGCGAAAGTTCTATGTGGACCAGCCTTAACTGATAATTTGTCTCATTATCCCAAACGTAATTTTAAGCTTTTTTTGTTCATATTATCGTAATTTACGGCATTCATAATTTATAAGCAAATC
>NW_016169421.1:0-17458 GCF_001687245.7 Rhagoletis zephyria
ACATAAAAGCGAATGAGTTCGGCAGGCAAGTATAATTGTGTGGTTCCAGCGCGAAATAGACACAAACAAACGTACAGCTGACAACGACGTTGAGTGTCAGTGTAAAATTTTTACATGCAACATTTATGGCGTTACTGCCAGCAACACGCGTAGTACCTACATGGTATTCAGGCGCAGTGAGTATGCAAAATAAAGACAACAACAAAATGCCACGACTTGAGCAAATGACAAGCAAAGTTGTGTAGACTGTTGAATAAATGGGAAAGGAAAGAAAACGGAACTAAAGCAAATAGATGCACGGAAGTACGGCGGAAGTTTAGAATATCCCGCAAAAGCCTCACGGCGTAAGGTGGCAAGCGTGTAGCGGCACCAACTGACAGGTAGGCAGTCATAAGCTCGCTGCAAGCGTATTGTAGTAGCGGTTGTATTTGTCGTAACCTCTTGTGGCTGTGTGATGCCCTCCCTAAGTACCACCAAAATTTTCACGCGAACCTACTAGAGTAGAAGTATTAAATTGGGGAATTCTAGGGCGCAAAGCGAAGAAGTTTTATTAAGATTTATGGAAAGAAATAGTTGAACTTAGTAGTTGAGAATAAATGTTTTTTGTTAATTATTATCTTTTAATATATATTATACTTAGAAGGAAATTTTCGTCAAAAAAGTGTCTTAATAAAAATTTTTGTGTATTTATGAACATAATTTTGCTATATCAAATTTAAGGGCTCTCAAGAAAAACGCAAAATTTATATGTATAAAATGACGCACAAGAAATGGAAAAGAAATTTTCTTCTATCAAAATTTCTTAAACAGTGTGCAACTCTCAAGGAAAAAATGCTCGTATATTTAGTTCTTCAAGAAAATTTAAACCAACAGCAAGGTATTTTTTCAAGCAACAGAAATAAAGAAAAATATTTCTTTTAATTTTTCGTGAGAAATGCAGATAAACAGAAAGTTGGAAAATCTTCTTTGAAATAGTTAAATTTGATTCTTTAGTAATATGGCAGCCTCTTCAAAACTAAATTGAAATAAATTTTTCTTAAACATTAATTGTTTTAAACTTTTGACTTTCAAACAGTTGGCAACTCTCTATGTACTTTGGAATAAATCTTGAGCCCCATCGTTTGCAATATTGAATCTAACTTATTGATTGATTGATTTAAACTTTTGAAAAAGGTGACAACCCTCATTCTAAATATTTTCCAAATAAATCATTTTTGAGCCCTATCATTTGTAATATTTTATGTCACGTAATAATTGATTGATTTAAATTTTTAAAAGAGGTGGCAATTTTCTCTAAAAATATCCTACCCATGGCGTAGTAAACAGGTGAAGTAATAAAATAGCTTTCTCGCTTTATTTTCTGACATTCGGCTGCCTTATAATCAAATTTTAAAGAGAATTTTTCAAATAAGGCAGTGTTAAAATATCTTTCATCTCGCTCTAGTTACTTCACCTGGGATAATTCCGCCATGATTCTACCCAGGTTATAATCTGACATCATTGACATGTCGAGTCCGGTTTAAAATTTTCCTAGAGAAACACCGTCCAGCAACTGCCGATCTTAGTATTTCTACCGACTATAACGTCTCAACTAGGGATGTTAATTTTTCGACTTTTTCCGAGCCCGGGATCTTCGGGATGGCGTTGTCACAATCCCGGGATTAGTCTCGGGATTTAGATATTCATTACTTTTCAACAACTTGAATCGAAAAAATCGCTTCTATATTGTTTGAGAAGGTCTCTTACCATGAAATAAATAATAAACAAATGGGTTTGAAACCAAAACCAACCAAAAAATACAGGTATTGTCTTCCCAGAGAGTGCATATTCCGATCGGCCTTATTTAAAAAATATCAATGTTGCCCAAACCAAAACGTTTACTGCTGGAAATATCCCTTTCTCCATACCACATATACCGTACATGTTCACGTATTTTTTTAACAAACCATCTTACAGGGAACTTATTCAATTTGCAAAAGCTGGAAAAAAAAACATTTGCTGGTAAATAAATTCAAAATTTGTATAGCTCACTTAATTTCAAACGTTTTTTCTTTTATTTTGAAAAATTATAAAAATTAAATTAAGCGAAAACAAAAAGGAAAGCCAAATAAAAGTAAAAGAATCAACATTGAACTGCGTCAAAATTAAAATAAAGGAGCAGGAATTTCGATGTGAAGCAAAACTCTCTAGGAAGACAATACCGGTAATTATTGTACCATGGTTTGAAAATACTTTTTTATTTAAAGTGGTGCTTTTATTTTTTCCCTCTGACCGCAGGATTTATTTTGAAGGACTTTGTAATTTCAAAGATATGATTAATTCCAAAAATTATTAAAAAAATTCAATGCAATGTAGAATAAAATATGGGTAACAAATGCAATAGGAAATCTTTAGAATTAAAAAAATTTTAATTTTTTGGATTTTGAGATCCCGGGATCCCGGGATTAACATTCCTAGTCTCAACTCATCTCCTTCAGAATCAAAAGGAAAAAAGAAGAAACGAAAACAAGCAACCACGAGAGAGACAGGCCAATGTGAGTTGAGATTGCTGGGTCAGTCCTGCATTCTGGAAAAATATAGCTTTCATCCGGGCTAAACAGACCCTCTGTGTTTGAACTCTGGCTCCGGAGAGAAACTTCATCACAAAAACTGCAAGCAGGTAGGAATGGATAGAAAACTATGGAAGTGGAACTAGTGGAAGGGGGCCTTTCTCTCGGAGCCCTTCGCGGAGCCGTTCATTTCGATTGCTACTGTAACTAGTGTCTTCTAGGCTGAGGTGTCAGCAATAGTGGAGGCTGTAAACTGTACTGATTTAAAAAGTAAAGAGGTATTCGTCTTTAATGACAGCCAGACGACAATTAAAGCTGTGAATTACTTCACAATTTAATCAAAACTAGTGCTTGACTGCCGGCGTTTCTGTAAGAGCTGACTAAACAGAACAGTCTAAACTTCGTTTGGGCTCCCAATCATAAGGACATAGAGGGTCACTTTAGGGCGGAGGAACTTGCGACGACCAAGCAAATTCTTCCGGGCAAAGAACGCAATGGTATGCCTTTCCCCACTTGCAAGCTGCTTTTAGGAGAATTAATCAATATTCGCGCCAAACTTGGCCTAGGTGGAATCGAAAAAGGTCTAAAAGCTTATATTCGCTAAATAGGGAGGATATATCTCGCTCAATTAGAGATCTAATTACCTTATAGGTAAAGACGCTGAAAGACTCGGAGAGCTTTACCATATGGTATGCTGCAGAAGTTGCAAGAACGTTTCACGCGTATTCACCAAATTGAGCAAGTGGCCTGGCACCTGGTGAATACCACTGTAGAAACAAAGTGGTGTCAAAGCGTCTTTGAGCAAATAGTTTTGTCCACTAACATAGATTTGGATTTCAGACCCTTGTGAGCCGTATGAATAAAAAAAAATAAGCAATTGCGTTTTCTTAAAATTTCAGACCTTTTAAAGTTTTAAGAAAAAGCTCTTTTCTTCGAATTCTTCTTCGTTATTTTATGCGAACTTTTCCATTCGCGCGTGCAACAACGCACTCCATTTTCATTGCATTTGTTGCACTGTTGGTTGGTGGTGGTGGTGGTGGTGGTGTTGCATACCGTGTGGCATAAAAGCGAATAAGCAAAACTCAAACACACGCACACGTGCAATCATGCAGTCATGCAAACAAGAAGGCTTAATATATTTGTACATTTAGTTTCATTCATAGATATTTTCATGCTAAAAGCGCGTCTATTTTGTTGTTGTTGCAAATTTGCCATTCGCTATAGCAGCACTCAGCTGCTTGGCTTTGCTCCTCCGTCATTTTTGAGTATCATCGTAAAATTTAATATTTTTAATAATGTGTCAGGAGTGCCGCTATTGCTTGCACTTTTGTGCCCTCTTTGTCGTCTCAATTGCCTCTTTTGACACTTTTCTACTAGCTGTGCACTCCTACTAACACTTTATGAATTATATAATGTGCAATTATTTGCCACCACTTTCGCTTGCAGCTCATGCACTCAGGTATTACTAGCAGCGCATTAAGCTTGCACCAGCTATTTGTATTCTTCTTTATTTGAATTTTTTCTTTTTCTTTGACTGCCATTATGTAGTAAATTATTAGTTAGTGTTCCCGTTATGATTACTTTTTTTTAAGTGGGTCTTTTTCTCAGTCAGTCTCTGTTCTTTTATAGTTTTCTTATAGATAAGTATACTATATAGTTGGTGTATATTTGATAGCGTTAATGTAGTCTTAAGAAGCCTTGAGAATATTTTTTTTTTGTATTTTTTATTTCAAATATTTGTAGGAGATAAGTAATTAAGAGCTCAGTATTTACCGGTTAGCTTAAAAAAACAATGTAAGTGCGCCTGGGCCACACCGGAGAAGTGAAACTTACGTTTCATATATAGTTTGTTTCATAACCAATACACATATGTACATAAAAACATGTGCTTTTGCTTAAGGTTATATTTGTTGTCATTTTTCTATCTAGATCTCTACCTCTACCGAGTTCGTTGTAATTACCTTTATGTTATTCTGTTTTGCTTTATCTTTGTTTTTATCTTTATACTCTACCGATAACAAAATCGATAGTAACATCCATCAAAATATCGATAACAAAACCGATACAAATATCGATAACGAATTCGATAGAAACCCCGATAAAAATATCGATAGCAAAACCAATAAAAATGCCGATAAGAAAATCGATAACAAAAGAGATACAAATTTCGATAACAAAATCGATACAAATATCAATATCAAAATCGATAACAAAATCGATACCAAAAACGATAAAAAATATCGATAAAAAATATCGATAACAAAATTGTAAAAATTTGGCTGTCGATAAACGTATCGAATGTTATATCGATAACGATCTCGATAACAAAATCGATATAATATTTCAATAACAAAATCGACAAAATTATCGAAAACAATACCAATAAACAAAATCGATAAATATCGACAACAAAATCGATAAATATCGTTAACAAAATTGATAAATATCGACAACAAAATCGATAACAAAATATAGATAAGTTCTGGAAATATCGACAGCAAAATTTATAACAATATCGATAAAAATTTCGATGACAAAATAGATAAAAATATCGATAACAAACCCGATAAAAATATCGATTATAATATCGATAAGTTCCGAGAATTCCGAAAATCTCAAAAGTCCTCAAATAGTTCCCAGATTGAGTCTCTGTGTCTCTATCTACATTCATATATCCTTTTCCCTATAATTACCTCTACCTCCTTTTAGCGGTATCCTCATCATTTTCTTTATATTTATCTTTGTTTTTACTTTTATGTTTATCATTTCCTTCATCTACATATTCCCATTCAGCTTTGCCCTTATATGTATAAGTAAAGTGTTTAAAGTTACCTTGATCTTAATTTTTGCATTTACATTTACGTATCTTTGTTTTGCTTTTCAACCGACTTCCAAAAAAGGAGGAGGTTATCAGCTCGTCGGAAGATTTTTTATTTTTTATATTTTTATTGAGCTTTGTACCACGATTGTTTATTAGGAAAAAGTGAAAAAGCAACAAAGTCTAAGCGGTAGAAGTTATAGCAGCTATTTCGGAGATCACCACATCTCCTCATCAGACTTCTTTTTTCTATTTTTCCTAATAAACAGTCGTGGTACAAAGCTCAATAAAAATATTAACAAGTAAGAAAGTCTAAGTTCGGGCGGAGCCGAATATTAAATACCCGGCGCAAGTATTAAATATATGTTTTTTCACCTTTCCGAAACCTACCGCTAAATGGTAAGCCGGGAAGTATCGATTTTGAGTAAATTAGCGTCTTTAGATTTCGAAATATTACAGTTTCAAGCATTTCTGAAATTAACCGTTATATGAAAAACGGCCGTAATTTTATTCTGATTTCAATAATTTTCAACGTTTTGCTTTTATGTGCCAAGCACAATAACCATACCGAGTTTGGTACAATTTGGTAGAAGGGTGACCGATATAAATATATGTGATCATAAGTGGGCGGTGCCACGCCCATTTTCCAAAATTTTACCATAAACGTATTTCCTGGTAAAGAATTGTTGCCAGCTTCAATTTTTAATAAATTAGCTTTAATATTTACTGATTTATCGAAGATTTTGTATTTCTCTAAATTACCGTTATATGGGATGTGGGCGTGGTTATTGTCCGATTTTAAAAAGTTTCGGCGATTTTTTATGCTGTACCAAGGCCAACAACTGTGCCAAGTTTGGAAGAAATTGGTGCAGCGGTTACCAAGATATACACATGTAACCATAAGTGGGCGTGGCTACGCCCATTTTCCAAAAATTTATAATATTCTTATTTTTCGTCTGAAAATTATTGTAAATATCAATTTTGAGTGAATTATCTTCAGTAGTTACTAAAATATCGCAGTTTTCGTATTTCTGGAAATTACCGTTATATGGGAAGTGGGCGTGGTTACTGTCCGATTTCGCCCATTTTCAATACCAACCTACCTTGGATTATTGGAAACCTACATACCAAATTTCGTTGAGATATCTGAATTTTTGCTCGAGTTATCGTGTACACGGTCGGACGGACAGATGGACGGACGGACAGACGGATCGACTTCTCTATTCATTCTGAGCATTTATGTATACATTTGTCTATATCTATCTCGATTCGTTTTGGCTGTTACAAACAACCGTTATGTGAACAAAATTAATACACCCTCGTGCACAAGTGCGCTCGGGTATAAAAATAAAATGTTAGTAAGCCGCAACTGCATTGACAAATACGATTTTTTTTTTTTTTATGTAAATATGTTACCGCATAACTTCGGACCACGTTAACCGATTTCGATAATTCTTTTTGCATCGGAAAGTTAGTATCTCAGAGGTGATCCCTTACTAATCTGGTTTAGATCCGGTTATTGGATCATGAAATATATTTTTATATGAAAATTGAAGTCGGTTTTTTTTTTTGCTTAAAAATTACTTGTTATTTATATCTTTGCCTCTATCCTTTTCTTTATCTATAATTGTTATACTTAAACCTTTTATTAGCAAGTTGTTGTTAAACTAATAGCATGGGCATTCAATCAAGAAGTACTTGAAGTTTCGTTTTAATAAAATTTAAACTTATTACTGTGCTATACGTGTTGTACCTTTCCCTATCGCATTTCTTGGATGGCGGTGTTGCCTCAAATCGCAGTCCCTGTTATTCTCGCCATGATCATCATGACCGATCGTTTTAGAGATAAAAACTTTAGGACATTATAACTTACATAGTTCCTATCGAGCGCACGTCCACTGCCACAGCTGACAACAGTGATAGAACTTACTGAACCTAATTAGGTCGCAGCCATCAATGCCCTAGTAATAACAATAATAATACTATAGATTGAAAAAAATATGGACTAAATTGAATTAAACATCTCAAATCTTTCCATTTGTTTTTGTGCAGAAGCAAATTGAATCGATGAGTTCGACAACCGTACAGGTGCAAAATCTGTTTTTCGTTGCTGTTATCAAAAACAGAACAAATCATGTACATATGCGGATTTTCATGGGTGCAATCAGCACTTCCACGTCAACGGCTAAATATCTTGTACGGAGAAAACCAGCCATATAGGCCAGCTTCCTCCCATATTCATCACGCCTTATTTTTTTTTGTTTTAGCTATATTTTTTGGTTTATTTAGTGCTTGCTATTTTCTTTTATAAAGATCTAGCTAGTTATGCAACAATCACTATATAAATTCACATTTAAAACTTTGTTAGATTCCAAGGTTTCCGTATGCAGCTTGAGAAACCTGCAGTTCGTCTCCTCAGAGAATCCAAAATTGTGTTGATGGTACCTCAGAATACAGTGAGCTATCGGGTACCCGGTGACAGTTCTTAGACCCTCTCTGCTAAGATTTTGCTGGCGCTCAGAGATTCCACGATGAGTCTTTTGGATGGCCTTTTGCCCTTTGTCGTGCATCATTGGGTGGCTATTTTCGAATTATCCCATCTTCTTGAGAGTTCTGTCGTGTATCGTTTGGACGGACCACAGAAAGGCTGAGCGCCGATCAGGCTCCTTTGGGCGCCGCATTTCTCTAGAGTGTCATTAGAATCCACATTTCCCGGAACCTATCATAATCACAATCAATCAATAATGCAAAATTAATGCTGTGATTGGCCGCGAATTCAATATGAGACTATTTGGTTAAGAAGCGAAGTATAAGACATTTTTTTTGATTACAAACATGTTCATGAAAATTTGTTAAAAAGAGAATAATATAAAGATATTCAAAACTGCAGCTATCCCCTGTGTAAATCTCTGCTATTGCAAATTTATGTATTTAAATCGGCCAACAATGAAATCACTTAAGAAACTGGCCAATTTTTGACACTCAATAAATACACTTGGGCATTTGAACTCCTTCATACAATTCAACCTAATCACAAATTCACACGTACTCGTATGCACATACATACATTCAAGCATCCTAAAGATAATGGTTAAGCATTTATTTTTGTATTTTCACTTTTGTTTTTGCATTATAAAGCATTAAAGCAAAAGTAAAAAAAAAAACACGAGAAAACGAATCCCTTCAGCTTATATGTATGTATGACTTCTTCTGCAAATTGAATCACGTTTAAGTCATCGTAAAACGAAACTTGACACTATAACGACATAAAATGTGGCAACAACAAATGCAACAAAGCCAGAAAACACCGACGAGGTACATACTCATACATACATAGATGGTAACTTAGAAAAAGGGGAGGGGAAAACGCAAAGCTGTGACAAGATGCAGCAGCAAGTCACGAGAAGATGACGTCGTTAAGGGCACTGACGACTTTAAAGACAAGCCAGCAGGGCAAATATATAACCACACACACACTAACACATACACACACCCATTCCTCTTATATAAAAGTAAGTTTTAGCAACGAGTTAAAGCTGTTTACAGCATTGGGGACAGGCAAAAGGCCAACTGCAACGGCACGTAAAGCAAACGTCAACAGCTTAACTCCAGCAGTGTGGCAGTGGAAGATGAATAAATATAAAGGCTATTAGAATGTGGAAATACTAGTATGCTGGTGTGTGCGTCTTCAAGCTATAAAATCAAAATTCTTCCACATATTTGTGTATGCAGGTATGTATGTATGTGTATATAAAGGCATATGTAGAGTTTCATATTGGCTGGCAAAACAAATTGTCAATTGAGTGCATTTGTCACACATTGTATGAATGTAAATATTTGATAAGGCAAGGGGTTTTTTCACCAATTTCAGAATTTAAGACTGGAATTTAAGGGTGCTCTGCCCAATCTAAAAGAAAGGCGACACCGCAATACACGCCAACTACCGCGGGATCAGCCTTCTAAGCATAGGTTGCATGATTTTATCGAGCGTTTTGTGTAAGGCACGCTGCAAATAAGAGTGATCAGATTCGCGATCGCGATAAGCGATATACCGTCAACAAAATGAGACCAGGCAAATCCACAATAGGTCTGGTATTCAAAAATACGCCAAATCTTGGAAAAGACCGGCGAGAAAAGGATCGACACGCACCACCTATGTATTTGTCGACTTTAAAGCTGCTTTCGATAGCACTAAAAGGAGTTGCCTATACGTCACGATCTCTGAATTTTGCATCGCCACACACAAGAAGATGAAGAATGAAGAAATCTGAAAAATTGTATAGATATACAGACTACGCGAACTAAACTTGGGGGGCGAAAATGATAAATGTTTTTCGATTTTCGTAAAATTCAGTTGTTACTTAGTTTTAACAAGCAAACCTTAAGTCTGAAGGATTGCCAAAATAGGTCCAATAACACGTCCACTAATGATAACAAACCCAAATTTTATTAAATTCGGATAACATCTACCTCAACCATATGTGCTCATTTACACATGGCGATTTTTGTTGCCGCAACTCGACGTTTGTAGGAGAGAGCGTAACGAGGAAATTGAGTTAGCGGTTCACAGCTGACAACAACAATTGCATACACAAAAATCGCCATGTGTAAATGAAACGAGCAACACCAAAAGGGAATGGGAAAAATAGCGTCGACAAAAGTTTCCGTGTATAAACACAGTCTTATGAAGTGGTTCATTCCTAAGCAAATTTCAGTAAATTCGCATCTCAATTACTAGTTTTTGCAGCAGCGTATATGGTGATCTGCCATTGTGAAGCAGTCCAGTCTATAATAGGTAGCGACAAGACTCCATGTCATTCGAGACACCGCAGCGAGACGAGCCGTTTGACAACATATTTTAATATTTCGTATAACATGTTTGCAATTCACTTCACAAAAAAATTGCCGAAAATCAACGGAAAGTCCCAGATACATACTTCAAATTTGCACTTTGTTTTACTAAAATAGGAGTGCCAGTTAGTAGTTTTCTAATTCTACATAGTTTTTCTAGTTTAAGGCACAAAATTACTCAAAAGAAAATCCCCTGCTTTGGAACAAAAACGTGACTAAACATTTGTATATGATTTTTTGAATATTTTATTAGCATTACAGTTTAACGGGGTAACACTTTCTCTATAACCAATATTATTTATAAAAACGCTTTGGTCGTCAAACAACAAGCCTTGATGTGAAGTATGCGAATTTTAGAACCGCAATCTGTCAAAGAAACGAAGTCAACAGGCAGTAGCCAATAATTATCCATAAGAAAATATAGGTCATACAAAAAGCAGTAATGATTGGAAACTATGTACGCTGTAACGAAAATGACAAAAGATCACCAAAATAGGACAAGTAAATGCGTGGAAGCCAATTGAAAATCCAGTTAAAACTTGACAATCTAAAGAGTTTGTTTTTGCATTTGATTCATAGTTAGTCGATAAATTTCGACGATTCGATACGTATATTGATGAATTTCAAAAACACTAAATTCCTCCAACTCGATAACTCTACAAATTTTGATAACTATCGATAAATTTAGATAACTCTGCGTTTCCAAGACTGGTTAAATTTCGATAACTCACAAAGTGGCAATTCTCGATATATATCGATAACTCGATACACTCCGATAACTCTTTCAAATTCGATAAGTCGACAAAATAGTGACAAATCGATAAATTCATATTAATCTAGAAATTTCGATAACCCGATATATTTACAGCTTTTTAACTATCAACAAATTTCGGTAAATCAATAAATATCGATAACTCGATCATTTTAAAGAACTCGATACATCACGACTATTCGAAAAATTTCCATAACTCGATAAACTTCGATAACTCTAAAAGATTTTGAGCACTCGATTTATGTATATTGAAGATATGAATATCATATAACATTAAATTTCATTAACTTAATAACTATCGGTACAACTCGACAACTAAGTCTCTGCGTAACGATAAATCTCAATAACTCGATATACATTGATCAATTTCAATAACTCGATACATTCCGACAACTTAATAATAAACATGAATGATCCGATATATTTCGATAACTATAAACTTGGACGACTCTGATAACTGGATATACATACATATTTCGATTGTCATCAAAAAATTTCAATGCATTTTCTTACACTTTCAGTTGCCCTAATTCTTATGTGTATTATGTATTCTAATTGTTTGTAAAATTTCGATGAAACTTTCTCGGATTTTGATAATTTCCTTTTTTTTGGTTGTTAGATAACAAGCAACGCTTTCATAGAAAATATTAAACGAGAAGGAAATAGCCAAAGAATGCCAACATGTCTCTTCCCTATTTATATTTTCGCCACTGTACAAAAATCGCGTTCATTAAATCACATTTTTCGTTAAGCGACTTCACAAAATAATCGCTATATTTTGGCCAGATAATCTACATATACATGTTTAAAGCAACGTCCCCTTAAAATACGAAATCGATAGGTTGTTTGTTTTCAGAAACTCTTATTTTGTGTATACAGGAAGTATTAAAACAAATTCTTTATCTCAATCAGTTAATATTGTCACGTTCATTGTACTCAGTTTGGACTATCCAAAACTGTAGTACGAAATTTTAATTGCTAGTGCGTGAGCTATCGCTACCCACATTGCAGTAAACTAATAAATATCTTGTCATGACCAAAAAATTTAAAACCATTTGGTCGCTCCCGTAGTCATAAATTACTCGTAAATATAAACAGTTTGATTCAGATAAGATAATCTTGAGTAGGCATAAACCGAATTGCCGGCCGCTTTAAAAATTTATGGCGTCTAGAAGCTCTGGTACTAATCTCTATTAGAGAGATTAGAGAGATTAAAGTTTATTTGCATGTAAGCACTTTTTTTTTTCTTTTATTTAAACTATTTATTTAAATTGTAATAACCAAAAAAATGTATTAATGCAATATGTAGTATGCCCATTGAACTTCTGTAATCCAACTAATATAGCGCGAGACCTCAGTGTAAATTGTTGGACGTCCATTGTATCCACAAGGCAAGTATCCCCATGAAGTTATGCCGACTAGCTCAGCTCCACCCGTGGTTTCGTACACCAATGGACTGCCACCATCTCCAAAGCAAGCCGATGTCTTAGCGCAAATCTGATTGGTTCCCAATGGTGTATCTACTGGTAATTCCTCACGACACCCGTTGTCAGATAGCACTACGCTCTGAGAAACCTGCAATTTTTTCACGTACTCCTGTGCATCAGCATTTGTCAAACCCCAACCATATGTATGGGAGGTCTTATTAGTGTATGCTTCTCCTTGGTATGGCAAAATAATTGAATACACATTGCTATTGAATTCGAAAGGCTGCGAGACGTGTAGGAGCGCAATGTCTGGAGAACTTACGTCACTTGCATTGAATTGCTTGTGATTGAAGTAAAAATCAATGTTGCGAATTTGTGCGTTCTCTATATCGGAGCGATCCTGTATGCCGGCGTAAATTGGTAGCCCGATTGCATCGCCATTTAAATTATTCAATTCCCTCAAACAATGTGCAGCTGTCAGCACCCATTCCCTGCCGATTATGGCACCAGCGCAAACATGTCCATATGCAATGGACGACACACTAAGCGAAACCAGATATGGTGTCAATTGCAACGCAGTGGTCTCTTCACCACCAATGATTCGAGACTCAGGTCTTAAGGTTTTAGGCGCAGCACATGCCGAACCGACCAACAGAAATGCGAGCAAGAAGTTCGTCATCGTAATGGCTCAAACGCTAATAACTACAATGCGAAGTTCTCACGACTGGCACCGGATTTTATATGTAACCGTTCTTGGCTGATAAGAGCTACTAGCCAGCAGGAAAAAGAGAAATAGGAAAAGAAATACAGTAGATTTACTATTTTGTAAGCATAAGTATAATAAGTGAGCAGACTCCCAGTCGTTGTCCGCTCTCTTGGATACACTAAAAAAAAAATGTAATTTTACGATAATTTAGCAAAAAAAAAAGTGGTGTCGCCTTATTTGTCAGGAAAAAGCATCCATTACACTGTTTTAGTATTCCCATTTAATCTGTTTTAAATCTAAATGATTTACGAATAAATCGGAGCAGATAGCTGGCTGCTAAAGACCTCTGAATCACAAGAAGAACCCAGTAAATTCGGCTATTTCTCTCAAATCCAGCTTGTGGTATTCATGAACTCAAGTAGTTTCAGTAGGTTGATACCACTTATGTCTATTAAACCGCAGTAGCAGGGTAGTGCTGGGCAATTACGAGCCGATGCTCCACAGTTTCTTTTGCATCTGGTGAATTACAGCTAAGACAAGACGTCTTGTGTTCTAGTTCTAGTCTTACAGCATGGATTCCCACGGCCCAGTGCGCTGTGTAAACGGCAGTTAGTCGAAATAAATCCCTCCTGTTGAGTTTGATGAGAAATGCAGTTCGTGTTGCGCAGTAGGTGGGTCAAAAACTCCTGCAGACCCTACAGGATTGTAGGTCCTTCAGAAACAAAACCTAGGGTAGGTTGCAGGTATGTTCGAGTACAAAATGAAAATTGGTCCCGTATAGTTCCTGAATCCTCAAGAAAATATCACATGAACAACCTAGCCAGTGTTCTGAAGAGAAAAAATGCGATGAGGATTTATATAAATAAAAGGCAAAGACGAAAATTCCAGAAAATCTGATAGTACAAATAACTTTTACAGTTATGATGAAAAAACTGGACGAAAGTTTTTCGACAACACTGGCCGGGTATCAGAAAAAAATACTAAGTGCTTTATCAAATACTAACTATACCAAAGTTTATCAGTTTAAAACTAACTGCCTTGCCAAGTTGATAACAGACGCTTACGAATGGTAGAGTACGCAATGAACTTATTCACGAAGTAGACATTTTTGAGTCGTTCACATTACCTGCAGGGCAATTTTCAGAAGACGTTATTGAAGCTGGTCATAATAGCAAAACTTTCAAAATAAGCATAAATGTATATATAAATAAATCCATGTCAAATAGACCAATGGTTACAATTGAAGATTTTGACTTGTATGAATTTTGTTCAGAACATTTATTTTGTCATTTAACGAAAAATATTAAAGCATTTTCCTGAAAGTTATGCAAAAATTTAAAATTCACAATTTTTAATTTTTTTAATACAAAAATATTCTTACCGAGCACAAATAACACTAAATACATAAATGTAGATCAAACTTAAAATTAAGCCGAACATTACATGCATTAAGTTTAAAAGTTCTCAGCTTTCGTAACCTACTAGTAAAAGAAAGATAGCCAAAAATAAAGAAATTCACATAATTTTTAAATTAGAAATATCGTGAAAGTGTTAACTTGTAAAAATTGTTAGCTCAATTTGTTAATACACTACCCCTAACTGATATTATAAGATCCAGAAATTTTCAAAAAGCAGTTTTTTGTTGTTTTTTTTTTTGAAGATATCAATTTCGAAACATGAATTTTTTTTGCTAACTCAAACATCCGGTTTCACTAGCAATTTAAATGGAAAATGATTTTTTATTTTCTGTTAATTTCCATATAAAATTCAAAAAATTAAATAATTTTTCACTTAAATTGCTTTCGTGAAATTGGCTGTAAATAAAGTTATAACTAATTTCAATTTAATTGAAATTTGTTTTTGATTTATAGTTTGGAAAAAACCAAAACATCTTCGAAAAACCGTATAGTTTGGAAAAAATCAAAGCAACTTAAATATTTCTGGATATTTTAAGATGTGTTGGTGTTATTGTATAAAAACAAATTCGACAAAAATTAATATAAGTTTTTGCCTTTACGATTTTTTTTAATTTCAAAATTGTTTTTTTTTTTTTGTGTTTCGAATTTTGTTTATATATATTGATATGTAGGCGATGTGGCTCATCTTTGATGTTGTAACTATAATTGTCACTGAGATATTCCAAAAATAAGCCCGCAAAATCCGGTAAATTGTGAAATTATGAACACTCGAAAAAAAGTTTTTTTTTGGCAAACCTTTTCTCATTAAAATATTCAAAATTCATCCAAATTAAAAATGGTCGATTTCAAGCGGTGCGCTATGGGCTAAATGCCTGTTTTTTCGGCAGAAACTAGTTACGGCTAAATAAGCAGATGATTAAAAAAACATAATCGGTATATGATAAGAACAAATGTTTAACCCTTGACGACGCAGGGGACTGAACGGGTCACTTTTTAATTTATGGTTTTATTAATAAGTTTGAATAATTTTTTTCTCAATATTCGTATAAAAGAAAAAATGCCATTTATACAGTGACAACATTTAAAAAATTTTGCGAATTTTATTAATTTGTATTTAAAACGTGAAACGGCTGAACTTCTTAATTTCTCTAATGAAAAGTTAAAAGTTTCAGCAACAGAACAGTAGACAGCCTTTCATGTTTTCTTTTTATTGACCTCTCACCTCCAAAGTAAAGTAAAGTAAAGATTTAAGAAAAATTTATTTTATCAATGCACAATATAAAATATTGCAATGTTTTGTTATGAGCCATATTCAATATCTACGCACTCGCAGCTTGCACTCGCAGTCCCCATAATAACTTTTTTTAAGAATGTATTAGATGCGCGACTACAAATTAATAAAAAGCTTTTTTTTGGATGCAGGACGGGATATAAAACGCACCTGGATCCCACCGGTTAGTAGGCCACACCTCTAACTAAATACTTACTAAGGTTTCATCCTACCGTTTACTATACATTCAAGTATCGCTAAAGAGCAAACTACAAATTTTAAGTGCAGTCATTAGCTAACTGCATTAATATCACTCATACGCCATGACATGCACACACTTCAATATTCGACCCCATTGCACTCAAGCAAAAAAAAAAAAAAAAAATAAAAAAATAAATAATAAGTGCCATATTGCGCCACTAAACACCAAGAGCTATGAAATTAGCACAAGTTTACTTAGTTGATACTTAAAATATCATTTGTGACACTTGACGAGCGCGTCAACGCGAACGACCAGCGCTCTCAGCTCGAAAGACATTCAACAGTCATTTGGCCAAATGGCAAACACATTTCACAGGCATACATACATACATACATACATATTACTTCTGCGAAGAGGCATTTCAGTTTGTTACAAGATATAAAATAAGGCAGCATTGGTACATTCGTCGTTGGTCGCTATACAGAGGCGCCATACCTACTATTTTGCTCGGTCGCTTGGCTATCCAACAGCAGGCTCGATTGTTTAATGGCTGGCTGGTTGTTGCAACATCAATGCGCGCTTAAAAGCCTCTTCAAAATACACTTAAAGGGCTGCTAGCAGCAAAATGTCAAGTGCATACCTAAGAGTGGCATCGACACTTACACCAAAGAGCGTGTCAAATGGCCACAAGCAAATGATTATGGAATGGGGCGTGCGTCCTCCTGCATACATATATACATACATATATGTGCCTCTTCGCTACTTACTCACATATTTATATGTAAGTATGCTTGTTGTACTGTACATATGTATCACCTCTTGTTTAGCAAAATGTTAAAAAGCGAATAAGCTGTGAGATATACAAAAAATGTTATTAAATAAGATGCTCGTAAAATAAAAGATTACAAAAAAAAAAAATAGAAAAAATATAACTGCAGCAAAATTGAGTGTGAATCTAGTTTCTTTTTGTCTTTTTTTCCTTCTCTAGAAAATGTAGTTTTGCACATAATAAAACGTACATAGCTTGCGGTACGTGCTTCACACAGCACAACTCATTTAGAACTTTTGGTTGCTGCCTTAGGGTATTGTGGAGAATGCAACAAAAACCAGTCACTTAGTACCATTTTTTTCACTGGACATTTCGAAACATACATATATGTCTGTATGTATATACGAACGTGCTATGGTCAATATTGACCAGAAATATGTAAACAAATGTAAGCGTCTGCTTAGGGAAAAATGTGTATTTATTTATTTTCTAGTTAACTGAATAATAGGTTATTACTGACAAATTTAGCTACAGAGTAATCATTATATAAATAGGCAATCATGTTTCCTTTACACCCCTTTTACGGCTAAACTATACTTCTAAGGTATAAACAATTATATATCATTAGAAAGGTATTTTGATGCTGATGTGCAGGCAATTTTTAAAATTTCAAATC
>NW_016169422.1:0-467 GCF_001687245.7 Rhagoletis zephyria
GTCTGCTGCTCATTGCCCCATTTCCATCGGCTTCCTTTCTTCAGTAATGGCGTCAGAGGGTGTGCAATGTGCGAAAAATCCGGAACAAATGGCCAATACCATGACGCTACGCCCAGAAAGCGCCGTAACTCGCGTGTGTTTGTTGGCGGTGTCAATTCTTTAATCACCGCAATCTTGTCAGGATCGGTGTGAATCCCTTCTTCGCTCACCACATGACCCAGGTATTTCAAACTCTTTTTGAAAAACTCACACTTCTCTGGGTTAATCTTGAGGTTCGCCTGTCGCAATCGTCGAAACACTTCTTTCAGGTGTTCCATGTGTTGGCCTAGCGTCGTACTCGTGATAATAATATCGTCCAGATACGCAAACGCGTGCGGTTCCAATTCTGGTCCGATGACTTTGTCCAGTGCTCTTTGAAACGTCGCAGGCGCTGAATGTAGCCCGAACGGCATTACGCGCCACTGGAA
>NW_016169422.1:11878-17449 GCF_001687245.7 Rhagoletis zephyria
CAGTGATGCCTTGGTTTTAAAAGGGTTGTAAAAACGCTAATTTCTAATAATTTTTTTTAATTTCTTTTCTATTACTAAGTTAAATTCATTTTTTCATTTACATATCGATGGCTGAGTGGAAGATCGACCTATCTCGGCAGCCAGTTCGAAAACGCTCTATCTCAAAAAACTTTTCAAGAACGCCCTATTTCAGAATTTAATTGAAAAACACCTTATCTCAAAATTCGGTTCAAAAACGCCCTATCTCACTTCAAAATGTATTGAAAATATGCTGATATAGGGCGTTTTTGAAACGAATTCTGAAATAGGGCGTTCTTGAAAAGTTTTTTGAGATAGAGCGTTTTCGAACTGGCTGCCGAGATAGGTCGATCTTCCACTCAGCCATCGATATGTTCTGACTAAATAAATTTCTAAAGAGAAAAATAAACTCCAAAAAGAAAAAAACATAGGCATTTCGCTGATTTTTTCATGTAAAGTGCAAAACCGGCGATTTTTTGAAATGTTTGTATGGTGAACCCCCAGGGGGGTTCCAGGGGGTGTGCCACTGGCATCGGTGGGTCGGGCCTCCAAAGTTAGTGGGGGTCGGTCATACATTTGGACTCGATTGGAGCACTCTAAATGGGTCAAAGTGGGATTTTTGGGAAGTGGGATGATGACCCAAAATTCGACCCAAATTGGGGGACATCAGAATTCGTTTTAGAGGTATGGTTCCTTCGGCAAAGTTTCTTATTTTGATCCCTAGAATATGATTTTCACAGAGCAATGGGCGATTTTTTTGCCTCCCTTGCGTATGTGAGGTTGCATAAATTATTTTGTAGAGAGTAAAAACACCCATATTTCAAAATGGTTTAAACGACGATATGTATATGTACGGTGACCATATTAACGAACGTAAAATAAAGGACATTTTTCCCAATGATTTTAGACTGCGAACATACAACTTGTATGATGGTAATTTAGATCAAATATTTTCCAGTTAATTATATCAAATAAAACACCTCTTTGAGGTAAATTTTTCGAGTGACGAAAGCTGAACTAGAAACACAAAATTTATGATATCAATTTCGTGACGAAAATTATACGCATTTTTTAACTGCCTTTCAAACGTATGGAAAATCATTTTTTATTTATTCGGAACGTTGCGAATTTCCGTTTACTGCTAAAAACACAATAAAAAACAGAGCTTTTGCAACGATTCGTATGAATAAAAAAGATTTTCCCTACGTTTGAAAGGCAGTTAAAAAATGCGTATAATTTTCGTCACGAAATTGATATCATAAATTTTGTGTTTCTAGTTCAGCTTTCGTCACTCGAAAATTTTACCTCAAAGAGGTGTTTTATTTGATATCAATTATTTTGGGGTAGCAAATTTAAAATCGACGATAATACAAACAATAAAGTAAATATTTTATTTTTCTCAAATAAATTGCTAAAAATATTCTCTAAATCTAAATTATGTATTCAAATCGATGTGTCCATTGAAACACATAGTTTTTCGAATACGGAATAAAGCGAAAAAGGATGATCAAGGATATGATGATATCAAGGATGATATGTATTCGAAAAAATTTAAATAAAAAAAATATGAGAAATGATAAAAGCTTATCAACTTGGTACCAACTTTGGACAATAAACAACTGTATTCGCCTTATTGCCTCGTAGTTTAATTGTTGTTAAAATTTCTACTGGGTGTGGGGCGCACACATGTGCTTTTTTTAAGAAGTTTCACTTCTATCACGTGTACGGTGTTGCACTCGTGCTATTAAACTAATGATTTTTTCTCAAGTATTTTTGCTCACTGGCAATTTATACATATGTATGTAAGTAGTAGCGGAACATCGGGTGAACTAAATGCATTCATACATACATATTTATGTACAACTATAGGTAAATACCAGGTAGGTTAAGTGCCGGTGATAAACCCATGTAGCATAGTTAAATATTGTGTACATACCTGCAATTAAAATGGGGAAGAATGTTACAATTTCGGCATGTGACTGAAAAAAACTCTAAAATACACACAAATTGTGGTTTCCAAGACATGTACGAAGTGATTAGCACAGCTGCATCCTTCAAATTGTCAACTCGCGGGAAATTCCCCGATTTGCAGGGAATTTCCGTTTAAGTGGCAATCGGGGAATGGGCGATTTTTTTCGGGGAACTGGGTATGCTATTTTTATATCTTAAAGTAACCAGATTAGACAGATATGTTAATTTTTAACCATTTGACCCTTTTTGGAGCGACATTTTTTCAATTTGAATAGCAATATCTCCACAACAAGAGTCTTCCCAGATATAAGCTATATACCAGATGAAAGCTAAGGTTTTGGGCTAGACTTTTGGGAACTTAGAATAAAATCGACTTACCAGTTTTTGAGAAAATGCCCGTAATTTCTATTTTCAGCAGCCCGATTTTTAGTTTTCAGGCGATAACGTTATAGCGTATTTATATTTTAAAACACAAAAGATAGCGTTAGATAGCTGGTTTGAGGGCCCTTCTACTGATATCCACATCAATGACATGGACTGAGTAGTACGGCCTCAGTGGTAGTTAAAAAAATTGCCTTTTTTCGAATTTCAGGCAGCAGCCATGCCCACACAGGCATACGAATGAAAACATCCTGAAACAAAACCTTCTTAGTCTTTTGTGTACTTTAATTCCTGAAAGTTTGAAAAAAATTAAATGATGGTACGTACAGACGCCACGTACAGAGACACGAACCAAAACACATTTACGTCTATATCTTTCCAACTAGTCGCCGGAACTTAATATATAAGGTATCGTTTGAAAGGTATTGGCCTATAGAACAGTGTCCGCGAAAAAGAGAAAAGTCTTAAAATGAGAATGTATTAGTTGTGAAATAAAAAATGAGAATGTGTTGGTGGTAATACACGGAAAAAAATTTATGTGTTGTATTACTTATTTATTAATTTATTTATTTATTGAGTCTATGAACATACAAAAGTTCCTTACAGACTAGTTAACAAAATTCAACTTAATTGATAATTAAAGAAATAAAATTTATAAAATTGAGTTGAACAGATTTTTGAAAATATTTATCGAACAAGAAAAATCAATAATTACATTTTTAGAGATCATATTGAATTCATTAATTGCGCGTGCAATAGGGGCATTACGTGCATATTCTGTTTTGTGATTATCCCCATAAAATGGGGGAAAAAATCGTAAGCTACACCGAGGAATGTTGAAATTAATTTTCTCTAAAAGAATGGGGCAGTCCGTAGCACCAATAATAATATTAAACGTAAAAAATTTACTTTTGCACACTTGGCATGATATTTCATAGCCAACACGTAAAGATTTCGAGCACTTAGAGCACGTTAAAATATCCATAGCGAGAGTGAAAACTGCTAGGTTCGAAATAGTAGAACGTACACAAAACCGCGTAACGTTCTGCAAAACCTCGTACTTAACTTATGTGTGCTATTACTTATTATAAAAACTTTGGTATGTTTTTTTGCAGTTTTTTCATTGTGCGTGTTTTTAGATCTAAACAACATAGAAACATATAATGAAAGTTAACGGCCCTGAGAAAGGAAAATTTTTAAGAATCCGGTTAATCGTTTACGAAGCTTGAATATATTTTCCGGACACACTCTGCAGGACCTTTCCAACGATATATCAAACATGTCGATTGGACGTCTGGATAAAAACTTCCAAATCTCGTGTATATATAAGCGAGTCATTTCAGCATGCTACTGTTGCTGCTTGCGTCACTCGCGCGCACTGCTGTGCGCTGTGATTATTAAATTGCACAAGTTCCTCTTCTCGAAAGGCGCTGTAACCGGATTTTAACCGATTCCGAAAAATGAAATCAAATCCTTATCAAGGACTTCGCCACCATTTGCTGCCACAATGCGTTTACCATAATTGAGCGGAGGTTCATTGTTATTTTTCAGTGGATCTGAAAACTTAGCGTGCAACACGATCTTGGGCACAACTTTCCCTGTGCTTTTGCCAACAATGAATTTTACTCAAAGTATATTAAGTTTTCTGGGAAAATGTCTAAATATTTGTTAACTTTTTTTTTGCAATTACATAAATTTCCTCTTATCAGTATTATCAAGGATTCGGGACCCTTAAGGGGGGTGCGAAGCAAACTGACGAAGGTTTTCATTCTGTTTTATTATGGACATTTTTATTTTTTCATATTCTACGTTTAAAAATTGACCTCTGCAAAATCCAAAGCTAATTTAAAGAACAGTTTAAGAAATAAAGGACAAATGGCGTCCTTTATTTTGACAAAAATTATAAAGGACAGGGGGTTAAAATAAAGGACTTTCCTTTAAAATAAATGACGGATGGTCAAAGTCTGTATATCGGCAAATCTAAAAAACAGGTAACCTTTGTGTTATTTAGCTTTACTTTAACTGTTGTAAACTATATCAAGCTGGTTGCTTGTGTCCGCTATGTGTTTTCTGCCATCTGCTGTAATTACTTAAGAAATAAACGTCTTGGCTGTTCACCAAACAGGTCTATAGTTTTGTCATAATCTCAGATTGCTTCTGTGATACAAAACTTTCGATGAACGCTTAGAAGACTCATACCTAAAGACAAAGTAATAAACAATTGAAATATAAATTTATCTATTATTTACCGTTCAATGCATTTTCGCTCATTTTCGACTACAGCCGAGTTTTTACCCTCTTTAAATGGAAGTGCTTTGAAGCTAGAGGGTATAACTTGATACAGAACACATATCCACTTTTTAAATCAATTTACTGATTATTTTGTTAGCACTGATCGTATATTTGTTATATCTATACTAATATACATATATTTTGAAAGCCGTTTTTTTTTTGTGTTCACAAAGCTCGATATCGGCTGCACCGATTTTTTTTGTAAATTTCGGTTATAGGTTCTGGATCGGCTTATTGTGATAGGTAAAAAAAGTTTAAATACTACCCTAAAATGGAACTGCAGGACTTTAAAAATCCCATGAATCTAACATACATGCCCACATAACAGCGATGAGAGCGCCATCTGCTGTTAATTCGTACGGAATACAGCACAAAGCAAGGGTTTTGTATACATATACATACGTGCTAATGTTAACGTTAATGTTGATTCTTATGTTAAAAAAAGAAATATTTATGTACAGTTCATGGGAAAATAATGTAGGCAATTACGTATGTACAGTCGTTTATGTTGCCACAAGGAGCAACTAACATTTCTGTTAGCACTTACATTTGTATATGCACTTTTATGTGCATACATGTGTATGTATATAATTATGCATAAAAACCTTGCTACTATGTTTTTTTGTACGTAAGTGAGCGCAATATTAAAAGCAACAACTTTTATCCATTTATGTATATATGAAATCAATCCCATACTCTTGGATAAAAATTGGAGGTATTTGAAAAGGGCGCGTGGCCCTTCCCATACAAACCGAATTTTTCATACTGCCTATTTCTGGAAGCGTTCATGGTAAAATTTTTGAATTTGGTACGGAAATATATGAAAGCAATCACTTAAGAGCCTGTCAGACGTGGCAATATTTCCGTCTTTCAAATTGAGAAAGAGAAATTTTATTTCGATGTGTGAAA
>NW_016169423.1:0-17444 GCF_001687245.7 Rhagoletis zephyria
ATCTGTTTTTATTGAGCAAGAGAGCACATGTGAGTAGTCACAGTATTGATGGAAACCGATCGGGGTCTCTAAATCTCTGTGCTCGTCGCTTGATTTGCTTAGAGGTTGGTTTTGTCAACGAACGCTGTTCAATGGGAATACACGAAGAGCGTAAGGCTCGCCCTCTAATCACTTCTATCGCAGCTGCAGGAACGAGGAAGGAGTATCGAGCACTTTCTCTGCTAATGCCCTGAATTGTCCCAAATACAACCACGTAATCTGAAATATCTTCTACACAATTGGCTAGCGGCGATCCGCTTCTCCACTGTGAATAAGTGGATCCTTCACATGAGCAAGTGGGTGTGGTACACAGTAGGTCACACTAGTGATATCATAATAGAGCTTATGGTTGAAGTGGGACTCTATAAATTACCTATAGTATTACAGAGTTGCAGTCAATGTAACTTAAACTAAGCTATATGAATCCCTACTCATCCATAGAACAAAATAAACTTTGCACAATCTTCATTTTCAAAACTTTGTACCAAAAAAAGTGCATTCACAGGACAAGAATTGAAATAAAGAATTGAAATAGATTTTTAGAAAAATAAATAAAGTCAAGGGACAGCAAAAGGACTATACATACTTAGAAATAATATACAGATGGCCACCGTACATATATATATATGTGCGCGAAGACAATAACTCAAAAACACCAATCAATATACAACTAAAAAGTTTTCTAATCAATACACAATTTTNTTTGAATATCAAAATCTAAAAACCCAAATCAAGATCAGAGGCAAAATAACGCTGTAGTAAATTTAACAAAAACAAACATTAGGTGGCCCACCACATTCACCAACAGCTGGCTGCCGCAACGCGCAGCGCCCACAGCTGCCAAAGACGGAGATGTATGTACGTATGTATGTATGCATGTATGTATGTAAATGCACATTGCTAGCGACTAGAGATTTAGTCGAAACTTGCAGACAATATTGCTGGCTGCAATAAATTTTTCGATACTGCTTCTGAAGTCTGCGCAGATAGGAGTCTGTGGGATACTTTTAAGCGCCTGCATGGCGTGTGACTTTTGTGCTACGCCCAGCCGACAGGGTGGTGCTGGTGCTAATGCAGGTGCTAGGGATATGAGTATATATATATATATATATATATGTACATAAGTATACAAATATGTATGGATCTATGTATGTGGCCGGTGCCATGCTGCTGCTGCTGTTGCTGCTGGGCTGCTAGTTGTATGTATGATATCAAGCAACCCTACAGCTGCAACTGCGATGGCAATGCAACAACGCGCTTCATGCAACATTGAAAAATTCGTTGCACGACGGCGCTCAACAGATCAAAGGCGACGATTACGCAAAATAACTGTGCCGCTCGCTTAATTATTATTATTGTATGTTGTTTAATTTTTGTTATTCTTGTTATTGTTAGTTTGTGTTTTTTTTTGTTTGGCTGCTGTGATTGCTTCGTGCTTTGTGTGTGATTTTGTGGCATTATTAGCATAAAGCATAAAAGCATGCCACAAACATACATAGGTATATGTAAATGTATGGATCCAGAGATGAAGACCGATATATACATACAAGTGAAAGGGCCAGCCCAATGGCAAATGTGGTGGATGCTCCACCTCCACATGTGTGATTATATGCCGATATGTGAATATGATGCACCCTTGCGCGTTGGCACGCTTCAAAGGCTGACGTCAACAGTGGCGCTGCCGGTGGTAAGCCAAAGCGAAGTGACTACACTATGTATACATACATATGCTTGTAGCAGTAGAGGTGGAGAAACAAACAGCCACTGCCACTGTGGAATTAAACCGCTAACCGCCAACCGCCAACCGCCACAAATTGCCGCCGTTCGTGGCATGTGATTGTGGTACTGAGTGAATGCAGGATTTTGACTTTAATTACACTTTATATCAATCAGTAGATCCGCGGTAGTGTTGCAAGTTAATTTCTTCATCGTCTTTTTCGCTCTCTTATGTTCCCACCGCCTCATTAATGACTGTTGAAATGTGCAGCAAGCAGCTCCCAAAAACAAAACAAAAAAGCACACAAAAACCAAAATGAAAAATAAAACTTTTTAATTGAAATTTTTAATTAGGCAGCTAAATTACGGTGTCGTTGAAAGATGCGCCAAATGCTGTATCTTTAAATGTGCATATGAATGTAGATTTGTGTATGTGCATATAGTATGTGTGTAACTATGGAAAATCCAATTGCTGCCACCTTTTTACTGTAGTTTGCCATTTCTTGCTTCAACCAGATGTATTTTTTATTGATTTGACGCACTCCCGAATACTGTATGTATGTATGCATGTATGTATATATTTTCAGACGCATCAAAATTAATTGGAATTTCGTTATTGATATTGATACAAACCTAAATGGCGCATAAATTTTGGAGAATTATAAGAATAGCTCACCATTTTTGAGATATGAGAAATACTCGTTTCGGTATGTTCCACCATCGACTTAATAGCTGTTGTAAATATAATATATTTTTTTTTGTTTAAATGACCTCATATGCACATATGAACATAAGTCAATTTCGAAACAATGTAAAATAAATCAAAAAGCGCAATTAACGTTAAAATTCCGAGAACAATTTAATAAGTCACTGACTTTGTCAATTTCCCGCGTAGTTACTTTAAATTCCACACTGCTCCTGTCAACTGCCGGCTATTAATAAAAAACTATCAAATTTCGAGCAAGTCACGTCATTTGTTTTTTTTTTTTTTGACAGCCCTTGAGAAGATACCCCAAGAAAAGTAGTTAAGTAATGTAAAGTAATCCACTATTGGATCGTTCGATACCAAAAACTTGTAAGATTATGTCTAGTTTTACTAAATTAAGAAATTTTTGGAAAATTTTAACAGCTATTGGACGGAAACTTACAATACGAAATATTATTCTGGGCACTGTATAGGTTTTCGGGAACGTTTCCAATCAGAACTAAATGATAACGAAAGTATCAGCAACATTCTCAACAAGAATCAAAAAATGATAAAAGTTTCGGAAACAAGAACAAAAGTTTTGAGAATTTAACGTTAAGAATGAGAATGGCGTCTGCGTGTTGGGATGAAAAATCATTTCAGCGGGAAAACTTTTGAAATTTTTGTGCAATAAAAGTTTTTCTTTCATATATTTATTTTTTGCTAAATTTTAATATTCAAACATTTCAAACTAATGCGCGCTGCATTATGTGAAAATATGAGTTCTCCTTCCATTATTTGCGAATAATTCAGACAAGATTTGTTCTCGTTTCGTTGTCTGGCAGAACGTTCCTGAGATTATAGCTTAAAGTTGTTCTTCGAGGGAAAATTCCTTAGAGTTTTGTTCTTTGCAGGAACGTTCCGGAGCCTTTTGTCCCCATTTGGTTCTGTTAAAAATGTTCCAGAAAGTATTGTCCACATTACGTCCACTTTGGGAACTTTGGGTCCCTGGAATCTGACTCAGAAAGATACATTCTGGTGCTGCTCAGTGAGTTGAGGGGAAGCCTATAGATCTGCTCCTAAGCACACATTTCCCAGAAGCAGCGAACATTATACCGGAGCTGCCACAAGTAATTGGAAATCATTTACTCATGGGAAATTTTTTCATTAGGGAGAAGGTCCTATGGTCGGTAGGGACATTCTAGCCTTATAAATCCTCAGCAGCAATCATTACAATAAAGCTCAGCGTGGCTATAAGCAATAATTAAGGGAGTATCAACTCCCGATCGCATCCCTCTGAGTTTGAGGGAACCGAGGTGATGTTCATTTCCAAAGTGCTGAAGGCGTCCGACACTAATCCAAAACATTTCACACCCATTACCCTGTCGTCTTTTAAACTGAAGCTTATGGAGAGACTGTTAAAGCNATGATGTTCATTTCCAAAGCGCTGAAGGCGTCCGACACTAATCCAAAACATTTCACACGCATTACCCTGTCGTCTTTTAAACTGAAGCTTATGGAGAGACTGTTAAAGCTTAACAGACGGCAGCGTTGATCCGGATTAACTCGGAGTTAGTGGCAGCGCTGTCGGGCCTGGGCATCAGCTTGCGATTGGTTATGCTTGTCAGCCAAATGCTGCGATGCAGGGTAGTTCGGGTGTAATATTACGGGAGTTTCGTTGACCAGACCCGTAGCAAGAGGCATGCCGCAGCAGAAATCCTATGGCCTCTTCCGTGGTTGATAGCGGTAAAGACATCGCGTATGTTGATAATCTTGAACTAGCAGTAAGCGGTAAATTTCTACAGACACGATGTGACATCGTGCAAGCAAAATTGAAGGAAATAATGAGAACTAAATATACCGATTTCTGTGTAAGATTAAGCAAAACAAAACTTCTACTGTTCACAAGAGTGAACAATATTCCCCCCCTGAAAACGCAGAAGCTTGTACAGACTACGCTTAAACTTAGCATATGGGCATTTGGGCATAGTCCTTGATACAAAATTTAGCTGGATTCAAAACACCTAATAAAGGCCACAGTTTCCCTTTATAGCTGCAGAAGAGCAATCGGCCAAAAAAGGGGTCTGGCTCCGAAACATAGTAGCTTGGCAATACACCATCTCGCATATTCATCCGTAAGACTATACTACAGGAGAGGCTCGTTGTGGTCACACAACAATTCTTCACCACCGAGCACAACGGACTGGTTTGGATACCTGACGAGCTTGTACGAGGCGGTACTTCGATTCCACTTTCATCAGCGTGGAAGAAAATAGGTTGGCCGGCCGCTTTCTGCAAGCTCATAGTTCTAAGGCAACATTTCCTTAAAGAAGCACGTATCAACCATACAACGAGACTTACGTGGCCTAAATGCANGGTCCACAGTGACACAGCAGGAAATGAGTAGGCAGACGAGCTTGTACGAGGCGGTACTTCGATTCCACTTTCATCAGCGTGGAAGAAAATAGGTTGGACGGCCGCTTTCTGCAAGCTCATAGTTCTAAGGCAACATTTCCTTAAAGAAGCACGTATCAACCATACAACGAGACTTACGTGGCCTAAATGCAACAGAAGAAGATCAACAGAAGTGATTTTTCATTGGCCGTTGGGTTGCCTCACAGGAAATTTAGAACTCCTCGAGGTAATTCACTACGATCACTGCAGGGGCTGTCATGCCGAAGAAAAGCCTGCATCCATCAGACACTTACTGTGCAACTACCCAGCACTATACACAAAAATACAAAAATTCCTGGGTGCAACATTTTTAGATGATCTAAGAGCAACTGCAAAGGTTGAAATCCGCCTAGAGGTAAGGACCGTAGACTCCACAAACTCCACGTTTATGGTGTAGGGNGTTTTTCATTGGCCGTTGGATTGCCTCACAGGAAATTTAGAACTCCTCGAGATCATTCACTACGATCACTGCAGGCTGTCATGCCGAAGAAAAGCCTGCATCCATCAGACACTTACTGTGCAACTACCCAGCACTATACAAAAAAATACAAAAATTCCTGGGTACAAGATTTTTAGATGATCTAAGAGCAACTGCAAAGGTTGAAATCCGGCTAGAGGTAAGGACCGTAGACTCCACAAACTCCACGTTTATGGTGTAGGGGTTTTTAATCCATGTAATCTCATAATGGGCCTTGGTGTGCTGGCTTCCTCTAAGTTCAGTAGCCACTTCACCCTAACCTACTCTAACCTTTAATAAATCGAACTGAATTTCGCGATTGAAACATTGCGAATATTCAGCTAGGTTTACTGGAGAGGACTTGCTTGGAATTTTTGTGTAGTGGCATTTCCTGCTCGAGTTTTACCTTTTTGTCTAATACTTCNATAGCCACTTCACCCTAACCTAATCTAACCTTTAATAAATCGAACTGAATTTCGCGATCGAAACATTGCGAATATTCAGGCTAGGTTTACTGGAGAGGACTTGCTTGGAATTGTTGTGTAGTGGCATTTCCTGCTCGAGTTTTACCTTTTTGTCTAATACTTCNGGTTTTTAATCCATGTAATCTCATAATGGGCCTTGGTGTGCTGGCTTCCTCTAAGTTCAGTAGCCACTTCACCCTAACCTACTCTAACCTTTAATAAATCGAACTGAATTTCGCGATCGAAACATTGCGAATATTCAGGCTAGGTTTACTGGAGAGGACTTGCTTGGAATTGTTGTGTAGTGGCATTTCCTGCTCGAGTTTTACCTTTTTGTCTAATACTTCGCTAGGTATAAGCCTATGGAGTTTCACTATATTTCCGGCTAGGAATCGTAATAATGAAATGTATTAAATATAACAAACTCAATGGCTACCCATATTGTAATATGTATGTTGGTCAAATAAAGCAAAATATGCTGAAATTTGTCACTTCTATGATANCGCTAGGTATAAGCCTATGGAGTTTCACTATATTTCCGGCTAGGAATCGTAATAATGAAATGTATTAAATATAACAAACTCAATGGCTACCCATATTGTAATATGTATGTTGGTCAAATAAAGCAAAATATGCTGAAATTTGTCACTTCTATGATACATATCGCTTCATTAAATTTGTGTAACAGCTGTGCTTACGAAATAGTAAACGAATGAGTGCAAGCCATTGTATCTAAATATTATACGTATTTATGTTTTATAATAGGAAATACCTATGTGCATATAATGCGACCATATGTGAGTACTAAAAAATACATACATACATGCAGCTCATGGCCATCAAACACGAGGACAAAACTATGTATTGCGAAAATGTGTGAAAGATTTCACAATCATCTCGAGACTGTTCTCAATTATATTGACTGCCTATTCGAATGAGTAATGAACTGCCTCGATATGCTCAAGTGCTGCTCAACTGCATGTACATACATATTTGTGTATGTTTGTTTGGTAGGGATAAAGATGTCTGCACATCACATATATAAATTTCATTTTTTAGATAAACAACTATCGCGAAAATCTGTTAAAATGATTGGAGAAATGAGAGCACACTTAATGAGAGGAAAAAGAAAAAATATAAAACTAAGAAGTATATATGGAAAAATACTTANGTGCTCAAGTGCTGCTCAACTGCATGTACATATGTACATATTTGTGTATGTTTGTTTGATAGGGATAAAGATGTCTGCACATCACATATGTATATAAATTTCATTTTTTAGATAAACAACTATCGCGAAAATCTGTTAAAATGATTGGAGAAATGAGAGCACACTTAATGAGATAGGAAAAAGAAAAAATATAAAACTAAGAAGTATATATGGAAAAATACTTATGTACACGTACATACATATACATATAAAGCACACGTCTATGCATAAAAATATATGCGTTTGAGTTACAAATTTCAATAAACAAAAGCGAGTACCACCGTGTGTGTTTATTTATAAACAAATACATACAATGTTGTCTATATCGAAATGAAAAAGGGAATCCCATAAGACTTGCGAAATGCTTTTATTGTTGAAGCTGATATTTATTTTCGTTATAAAGATACTTTTAAGGGATTTCACCTGCGTACATTAAAAAAAATGTCTAGCTTTTGCCCTAAAACAAATAGTTTGAAATTTTGAAAGATATTCAATTTTGCATGTGTTCACTCAAATGTCATTCGGTTTTTGAAACAGGTGACACCCTCTTCAAAACTTGAAGCTTTATTAAACGTCGTTCGTTTGACATCCACACTATAAGAGCCGTCATCGATTCGCCAATAGTTAGCGAGTGACGAGACAAATGAAATGAGGTACAACCAAACTCGCTACCGTCCATCCTTGCAAGCTAACTTTGTTGTTGCTTTCNGCTTTTTTCGTAATGAAGCTTTATTAAACGTCGTTCGTTTGACATCCACACTATAAGAGCCTTAATGGATCGCCAACAGTTAGCGAGTGACGAAACAAATGAAATGAGGTACAACCAAACTCGCTACCGTCCATCCTTGCAAGCTAACTTTGTTGTTGCTTTCACATGCAAAACTTTTCGCTAAGCGGCCGGAACTCAAACCGTGCAGAGAAGGACGAATCGATGACTGCTAATATTTCATTAAATATANACTTGAAGCTTTATTAAACGTCGTTCGTTTGACATCCACACTATAAGAGCCGTCATCGATTCGCCAATAGTTAGCGAGTGACGAGACAAATGAAATGAGGTACAACCAAACTCGCTACCGTCCATCCTTGCAAGCTAACTTTGTTGTTGCTTTCACATGCAAAACTTTTCGCTAAGCGGCCGGAACTCAAACCGTGCAGAGAAGGACGAATCGATGACTGCTAATATTTCATTAAATATAATTTAAACTGCTTGCCATTCTCTTCAAAATATTTTCGAAGTAAAGTTTTATTAAACCTGTTTCGCTTAGAATTCTTACTATATAATTTCGGTTATCTTATAGTTACAAATATAATGTATTTTTTAAGTAGGTGGCAACACTCATAAAAAATATGCTTCATATTATTAAATTTTATGTGAAGAAAGGACACCAAACATACTCACACACTCACTGAGAACTTGCACACTTCTAGCATGTGTAGGATTTAATTTAACTTGTCAATTAATTTCGGTTTTAATCTTTAAGCTAGTGGCATCCCTCATAAAAGCCATTTTCGAAATAGATACAGCTCTCGTTTGACACCTCTATTAAAATATTTTATTTAACTTGTTAAATCAATTGCCTTCGAGTTTTTAAACAGGTGACAGCATCTTTAAACATATTTTTGAAATAAAGGTTTTCTGAACCTCTGCCGTTTGATAGCCATATTAAAATATTTCATTTAACTTGCTAATTAAATGGATTTAAACTTTTGGAACAGCTGGCAACCTTCTTGAGGAATATTTTCTAAAATATCGTACTTGAACCGATTTAGTTTGAAACTCACATTGTTGTGATGTTTTATTAACTTTTTAATTAATCGATTTTAAATTTTCAATAGATGGCAACGCTATTAAAAAATTATTTAGAAGTTAATTACTTTAAAACCCCTTTCGTTCAAAACCCACATTTTTAATTAACTTGCCTTTGAATTTTCAAACAAGCAGCTCCTTTAAAAAGTTGTTTGAAGCCTCTTCCGTTTGAAACCCATATTAAAATATCTCATTTTACTTGCTAATTAAACTGATTTTAGCCTTTTGAACAGGTGGCAAATTTCTTAAAGAATATTTTCGAAAATATCGTTCTTGAACCGATTTCGTTCCACACCCATATTGTTGTAATATTTCATTAACATATCAATTAATCGAGTTTAAATTTTAAATAGATGGCAACGCCCTTAAACAATTATTTCTAAATAAATCGGTTGCTTGTGCATCGTTTACGTTTAAAACCCACATTGTTAATTAAATTGCCTTGAATTTCCAAACTCCACCCTACCCCGAACAGATTTATTTTACCTTTTGGGAAAAGGTTTAAACTCTCTGAAAAAATATCCTATATATTAATCCAGGTTAAAACCTACTCTTTTGTCAAATTTTTTTGAAATCCGCTCAGCCTCATACTCACTTACCAACAAACTTTCACATTTATAATATTTATTAGTAGGATAAATTCTAGTTATTTCCATGCAAGTTCAGCCAACGTTCGGTTTAGCACATAGTATTAAGTTACTTTACCATTACTTTTCTGAAGTCGCTCATCAATTATTTTGTTTCCCTTGGAGCTAAATGCTGATTTGGCCGCCTGTGTGGCCGAAACCATTTAACACATTTGTTCACTTTCTTATGATCAAAGCACATTTAATACGAGTAGGTACAAAGAACGTATGTAAATACACACATACACCACCTTTTATGTACCTTTCTTTTGAACTGATTTCTCCAGATTATATCTAAATTTCAAGTGAGTTGTTTTGGTAGAATTTCGCTGAGAACCTCCTCAGTTATCTACTGGTCGATTTTCCTACCGGGTGGGCAGTTGCTAAATGAATAAAAAATAGTGAATAAAACCATCTTTTTGAATTTTTTCACTGTTTTTTTTTTGTTTTTCTTCTCTACTGTATACAATTGCACACATGGGAATTNGTTCCTACCGGGTGGGCAGTTGCTAAATGAATAAAAAATAGTGAATAAAACCATCTTTTTTATTTTTTTCCCCCGTTTTTTTTTGTTTTTCTTCTCTACTGTATACAATTGCACACATGGGAATTCGTTTTGATCGCCATGTGGCATGTGGCGCGCACTTTCATGTGTACATAACATTTTAGCTGTTATAATTAATTGTAATTGTCGATAAAAGATTAATATGGTGAGTTTGTGAAATGTTCTTAAAGAGGGGAAACATTGTAAACAGCGGTTGGGAGGAGATGGAGTAACTGGCACGAAAAATTTTCGATTTTCGATTTCTCGTTAAAAATAATTAAAAAAAAATCATTTGGCTCTTATACATTTGCTAGCGTTTGGTCGACCTTCTCCTCCGATTTGGGTGTGTGCCTTGATGTTGTCACGTAAAGAAGCGGGACGTATAATTTTAAGCCGCCTCCGAACGTCAAATGGTTTTAATACGAAGCCTTTTTTAATGACAGAAATGCGCTCGGTGATATGGGGCTGTCCATAGATTACGTAAGGGAGTTTTCGCCTGTTATGAATTATCCTCTTTGTTCTTCGACGCTGAGGCTCAGAAAAGATCAAGTAAANAAGCCGCCTCCGAACGTCAAATGGTTTTAATACGAAGCTTTTTTTAATGACAGAAATGCGCTCGGTGGTATGGGGCTGTCCATAGATTACGTAAGGGAGTTTTCAACTGTTTCTTTCTTCTTGATTCACCCACTCAACAATATCCTCTGTTTCATTTTCTGTGATGACACATATGAGCTCACGCCCGCGTCGTGAAATTATCCTCTTTGTTCTTCGACGCTGAGGCTCAGAAAAGATCAAGTAAAGATTTTTGTGAATGCTTATTGCCTTCTTTGATGCAAAGTACTTACCACATACNACGCCCGCGTCGTGAAATTATCCTCTTTGTTCTTCGACGCTGAGGCTCAGAAAAGATCAAGTAAAGATTTTTGTGAATGCTTATTGCCTTCTTTGATGCAAAGTACTTACCACATACATTGCATATTCTCTCCTCAAGTTGGTCATTCACTGAGGGACAAAAAAAATCATAAGGTATACTTTTGTAAGTGCACGGAATAGTCACTTTCAGTGCCATTCTCAGGAATAATGGTATGAAATGATAATTTTCTTGTACTTCTGTCGGAGAAGGTACTGTCAACATTTATTGACAACGAAGAGGAATAGGTGGTGGACAAAAGCCGGTTGGAAAAATATCTCGAAGATTACCCCGCATTGGACCGCAGCATCTCATATCATATATTTTGATATTTGCATGAATGTGTTGCTATTGTCTTGTGAAAATTGTCTCATGTAAACGCCGTGTAAGAAACGTATCGTAATTTGTTTGAAGTCACGGTAGAAGTGAGGGTCATAATAGTGTTCGAACTGCGTTTTTCGGTTATAATAGACACCGAAGAGCTACGTTTTTGTTTAGAAAAATAGAAAAATTAAAGCAAAAGTTTTAAAAAATTGTAATATCCTCCGTATTTAATGTATATTTTTCATTTCAATGCAACTTAGTACTTTAATTGGGCTAATTTTCGTATTTTATAAAGAACAACTTTGAACAAGAATACAAGAACAATAATATTACGCAAGAATCTACGGGACACCCCCTCCCCCCATATAAGAAAAAGTAAGAAAATTCTAAACCCGCCCTCCCCCACAAATGTCTTACGTAATATATGGACAGCATTGCCTCTCGTGTGATGAACACTTTTAGAAAAAAACGAGGATCGACACTCACGATCTATTTGTCGACTTTAAAGCCGTTTTCGGCAGCACTAAAAGGAGTTGCGTTGTCTGAATTTGTAATGCCATCAGCTTCGTCAAAGTTGGGAAAACTCTCTCCAGTAGTTTGCTATCGAACGCGGTCTCTGACAGAGTGATCTGATGTCGGAGAAGATATTAAGAGCTGCAGAACTGAACCGCTGAGGACCAATTTACTAAAAGATGTAATCGTACAGATAACTAGTACATACATACATATATGCATATGTTTAAAATCTTGTAAAAATATGTACTCACATTATAAAAAAAAAAACACAATCATTTCTACTTTTTCTCCTAAATTGCTGAATGTTTCACCTTCCAAGTCCAATAACCTAACCAACATTAAGTCCGTGCNCAATCATTTTTACTTTTTCTCCTAAATTGCTGAATGTTTCACCTTCCAAGTCCAATAACCTAACCAACATTAAGTCCGTGCATTAANCATCTATTTGTCGACATTAAAGCACTAAAAGGAGTTGCGTTCTCTGAATTTGTAATGCCATCAGCTCCACCAAAGTTGGGAAAACTCTCTCCAGTAGTTTGCTATCGAACGCGGTCTCTGACAGAGTGATCTGATGTCGGAGAAGATATTAAGAGCTGCAGAACTGAACCGCTGAGGAACAATTTACTAAAAGATGTAATCGTACAGATAACTAGTACATACATACATATATGCATATGTTTAAAATCTTGTAAAAATATGTACTCACATTATAAAAAAAAAAACACAATCATTTCTACTTTTTCTCCTAAATTGCTGAATGTTTCACCTTCCAAGTCCAATAACCTAACCAACATTAAGTCCGTGCATTAATTGTCAACATAAAATATTATAAATAAAAAAAATCAGGCAGCAACAATTTTCTCGCTCATTACTCCCATTCTTACACGCTTCACCAGTGGCAGGCACATTCACGCCAGTGCCACCATTTAATCGCAGTAAGATTTTCTGAAACTTGACAACAAAAATGTGAACAGTAGGCAATGGTACCAACATTACAACAGTTATAAGTCAAAGTACACAGTTGCGGAGTAATTTGGCATTTCTCACGCTTAAATTGCCACAATTCAAAATAACAAACCCCCCAAAAAAAGCAGCGAGAGAAACGAAATGAAAAAGTTAGCAGCAGACAAAGCAAAAAAGCGACATAAAAGTCAAATAAAAAGACAGCTTAAGAATTATGTACAACAACTGAGTACGAAATGTGAATTGTGTATTGTGTACAAAATTTTAATTACTTTTGCTACTTGACAGCGCTGCCTACATTTGGATGTACGAATGTCCACTAGGGTGGTCGAAAAAAGCATGTGCAAAAGTAAAGCCGGAATTTGAATGCTGTCGTCCGCTTGGATTGTTACATACAGAAAAAGTGTTACCACTTCTTTTAATTTTGAAATAAAAAAATATTTAAAAAAACAATTTTTCGTGGATATGGTATTGAATTCCTGAAAATCAATATTCTTCGATAAGAAGACTCTGTTTCACTTCAGGAGACTTCAAATAATAATACGAAATTGTTTAATTTACCATTTTTTTTATACTAGCGATTTTTTATGGGTCCCCTATTGCATTTTGTTTGGTGTTTTCAGGAGTTCTATAAAAATAGTTAATATGAAAAACTGGTTAAACAAACTATTGGGTGTTATTTTTGGAAGTCTTCCGTTGAGAAACAAAGTTTAAGATTGAAAAATATAGATTTTCATGAATTCTATAGCGATTCTATGAAAAATCGTTTTTTCCCCAAATAAAATAGATGAAAAACTTTATGCGCTTTGACCGACCTCTAAATATTTTATGATTTCAAAATGAAAAAAGGGGCATAATATTTTTCGGTATAGCATTCAAATTCCGACTTTACTTTTTTGAACCACCCTAATGTACACTTGTTGGCTTGGGTGGCTTGCGCGCTTGGTGACATAGCCAAGGAAAAGGAGTGTGCGTATGCGCGTGGCTGCGCGTTTGTATCGCAAAATTACTAAACTTCCCTGCAGTAAAATTTAGAGACAGTCTGACAAAGCGCTAGTTCCGCACATCCGTAGTACATATCTCGGAACTATCTCTGAACTAGTGGGAAAGGAATGCAGAGCGGGACAGTTGAAACTTGTGGGGTAAATGTGCAACTGCTCACTACTCCGACAATACGAACGTAGCTCAGCGAGAAGACCTCCGACTTAAGAATCCTTGGTGGCGAGTTCAAAGCGCGTTGGAGGCAGTTGTGAGTTTTAAAATTTAATGAATTTAATGAATTTAAATGGTTGCGTGCAGCTTACAATATTTTTTTTTAAGTGAAACTTCTTTAGCGTCGGTTGGTTGGTTGGGAGTAAATTGGCAAATTCAACGGAAATTGCACACGGAAATGGTGCAACGGAAATGTTTGAGGCTGAAACAAGGGCTTCTTTTATGTATGCATATGGTATTAGTCTAACAAAAATTAGCCAATAAAAGGTTAAAGAAAACATTTACAAAAAGACCAACACAAGAATGAAAGTAAAGGTGACTACGTATATAAAGGGTGAACACACAAAAACTGCGACACTTTGGGAAGCTTATAACTCACCCAAAACGTTTCATTATTTTGAAATTCAAATACCATAAGTTGACCATGACCTCATTTGAATTTGATTCCTAGTTGAATTAAAAATGGCAACCGAGATAGAAACGAGACAAACCATTTTGCACGAGTTTATAAATGATCCGGCCATAAGTACACGCAAAAATTGCTTAAAATTAATGATTGCACTATTCGACAGTTTGCAGGGTTTTAATCGGTACAAATAAGGCCTTGCAGTTACGACAAATCCAGGGAGCGAGGGTTAGCATGGTCAAAGTGGTAAGAATAGTGCTCGGAAGGTTACGTTTTCGCGAGATACGAAGGTTTTGTCGCGTTATGTTGCAAATTTCGTACGGAGATCGNCAAGTTTAAGATTAAAAATATAGATTTTCATGAATTCTATAGCGATTCTATGAAAATCGTTTTTTGCCCAAATAAAATAGATGAAAAACTTTATGCGCTTTGACCGACCTCTAAATATTTTATGATTTCAAAATGAAAAAAGGGGCATAATATTTTTCGGTATAGCATTCAAATTCCGACTTTACTTTTTTGAACCACCCTAATGTACACTTGTTGGCTTGGGTGGCTTGCGCGCTTGGTGACATAGCCAAGGAAAAGGAGTGTGCGTATGCGCGTGGCTGCGCGTTTGTATCGCAAAATTACTAAACTGCCCTGCAGTAAAATTTAGAGACAGTCTGACAAAGCGCTAGTTCCGCACATCCGTAGTACATATCTCGGAACTATCTCTGAACTAGTGGGAAAGGAATGCAGAGCGGGACAGTTGAAACTTGTGGGGTAAATGTGCAACTGCTCACTACTCCGACAATACGAACGTAGCTCAGCGAGAAGACCTCCGACTTAAGAATCCTTGGTGGCGAGTTCAAAGCGCGTTGGAGGCAGTTGTGAGTTTTAAAATTTAATGAATTTAATGAATTTAAATGGTTGCGTGCAGCTTACAATATTTTTTTTTAAGTGAAACTTCTTTAGCGTCGGTTGGTTGGTTGGGAGTAAATTGGCAAATTCAACGGAAATTGCACACGGAAATGGTGCAACGGAAATGTTTGAGGCTGAAACAAGTGCTTCTTTTATGTATGCATATGGTATTAATAATAATAATAATAGATTGGCGCTTACACATATGTTAGTGTTTGACCGAGCTTCTCCTCCGACTTGTGGTGTGCACCTTGATGTTNACTTGTGGGGTAAATGTGCAACTGCTCACTACTCCGACAATACGAACGTAGCTCAGCGAGAAGACCTCCGACTTAAGAATCCTTGGTGGCGAGTTCAAAGCGCGTTGGAGGCAGTTGTGAGTTTTAAAATTTAATGAATTTAAATGGTTGCGTGCAGCTTACAATATTTTTTTTTTAAGTGAACCTTTAGCGTCGGTTGGTTGGTTGGGAGTAAATTGGCAAATTCAACGGAAATTGCACACGGAAATGGTGCAACGGAAATGTTTGAGGCTGAAACAAGGGCTTCTTTTATGTATGCATATGGTATTAGTCTAACAAAAATTAGCCAATAAAAGGTTAAAGAAAACATTTACAAAAAGACCAACACAAGAATGAAAGTAAAGGTGACTACGTATATAAAGGGTGAACACACAAAAACTGCGACACTTTGGGAAGCTTATAACTCACCCAAAACGTTTCATTATTTTGAAATTCAAATACCATAAGTTGACCATGACCTCATTTGAATTTGATTCCTAGTTGAATTAAAAATGGCAACCGAGATAGAAACGAGACAAACCATTTTGCACGAGTTTATAAATGATCCGGCCATAAGTACACGCAAAAATTGCTTAAAATTAATGATTGCACTATTCGACAGTTTGCAGGGTTTTAATCGGTACAAATAAGGCCTTGCAGTTACGACAAATCCAGGGAGCGAGGGTTAGCATGGTCAAAGTGGTAAGAATAGTGCTCGGAAGGTTACGTTTTCGCGAGATACGAAGGTTTTGTCGCGTTATGTTGCAAATTTCGTACGGAGATCGCAGTTTTTCGTATAAAAGGTAAAACGGAAAGCTTGATTGAGATGCTCTACAGCTCAAACAGCGCCAGACCGAGGCGCAAAGTAGAATGTTACAGCGAAATCCCGTAGTCGGAAGTTGTATGAATTCTAAATTAAAAAATACAAGTGCATTGTTATGCACTACGAAACCTACTGCTTTAAAAATTCAAAATATATTGCAGGTCAAGATTTTTATACTGCTGCAAGTCGTCAAGATGCCCCTGAAAGCTATAAGCTGAAAATGAAGTCCAAATTTCCAAAAAATAACATGGTTTGGAAAGCTATTTGTTCCTGTGGCCGTAAGAGCAGCCCTTTTTTCCCATCCGGGACAATGAATGATCAAGTTTATCGGGATGAGGTCATCATTAATAGATAAGGTAGTAGGCCACTGTTCTAGGCGGAAATGCCACTATGCCANAAAAGCTATTTGTTCCTGTGGCCGTAAGAGCAGCCCTTTTTTCCCAGCCGGGTTAATGAATGATCAAGTTTATCGGGATGAGGTCATCATAAATAGATAAGGTAGTAGGCCACTGTTCTAGGCGGAAATGCCACTATGCCAAGGACACATTGCCGTGGTATAATGCAAATAACATCAATTTTGTACCTCACGACTGCAATCCACCCAATAGCCCAGAGCTACGTCCTATTGGGGAATGTTGGTCAATTGTCAAAGGAATCTTGAAGAAAACCGGTGAAACAGTAAAAAATATTGAAGAGTGCAAAACAAAGTAGTTATGGGCATCGCGTAAAGTCGATGATGCAGTCGTGCAGAACATGATGGCGCGTGCGCGATGAAAGTACCGACCACTTGTATATGGAGCAAATAATAACTAATATTTCTTCATTTTAATATCATATAAACTTCCAAGTTATATAATACAAAAATAATTATTTCAAAGCCTTCTAGTTTGTTTCTGGTAGTAATCTCTAAGTGTCGCAGTTTTGTTGTGTTCACCCTTTAGATAAAGAAAAGGATAAAGGCAAAGGTAAAAATAAAAACAAAAACAAGTAAGAGCAGCGCTGTCTTCGGCTATGCCGAAGGCTTCATACCTTTCATGAACATCTGCAAATTTTACTTTGACAGATTACTGCTTTTGAATACATCTGCATACATCGATAGAGGAG
>NW_016169424.1:0-17443 GCF_001687245.7 Rhagoletis zephyria
GTAGTTGACGACACTGCAGCTGCAGCTGTCATATACTTTGTCAAATAAACACTCCCGGTTATACTAAGAGTATATAAATAATTTTATTAAATTAAGTATACACAATTGTACAATGTGGCTGCTGACGACACGCATTGTACCAAATACACTTACGCTAATTTCATTTTATTGTAGGTACATACCTACATTTTATAAGGTGAACAAGAAATGCGCGTGTTCATCGCTACTCACACAAAGTTTCATTTACATGCGCGTTGCATGCTCAGCGTATTTGTCATTTTTTGTCACTTTCAATTGTGCATCAAATTTTGCCACCCACACTAATTGTTTGCAAAATTTTATTGTAAATCTGAGCATGCGAAATTAGTATAGTATGTAGTGACGACATGAAGCCGCCCCCTCCGCCTTGAATGCTGCACCAAATTATACATCGCTGCGAGTGACACGCTGTGCTTGGTGGCTGCGTGTTGAATTTTATGACGCAGTTTTTAATATTTTTGCGCTCTGCACTGTCGAACAAATTTGTTTACATTTTGGCAATTAGTTATAAAAAATTGGCCAGTAGAATAATTCACTTGAAGAGTGTTTTATGTAAAATGCTATTGAGTGAAAACAGAAGAAAAATTATCACAAAAAATAAAATAATGCAATAGAATATGGTCTGTATGAAAGCGGCAATATTTTTATTGAAGATGTTTTATTAAACATATTACGTGTATGTAAGTACTATACATGCTTATGTATATGTGACGCACATATTCGCATCCATTGATATTAAATTCTATTTCGCTTGCCAAAATATGTAAATACATTTCTATTAATTATTTTTCCGTTAATTTTAAGAATTTATATTTTGCGTTGCCACATGCTTTATGCAAATCTAAATTGTCATTTAATATTTTATGATTTTGTGTATTAGATATTTATAAATAATTGAAATGTCTATGTTTACATAATTATTGCACATTTTCCGAATATAATAGGGGTATTCTCAAAATTTTGCAAAGTCTAAGCCCATGCATATGCAAGAAAGCGTAGCAAAAGAGATCAAAGCGAAATTTTTTTCAAAAATTTCTTCTTGATGCAGATATGTTCCTAGAGCATCTAGATCAGAGCCAGGCGTGGTTTCGAGAATTTTCATGATTTTTTTATTTTTAATTCTAAAAAGTTCTACCATTTCTCAGAAAAAAATTTGAAATTTGAATGAAAATTTGTTGCATTTCTTTAAGTTTAAATAAATAAACATAAGTGGCAAATAATATCACTTTGAAATGGGGGTCGGCAAAAAGTAAATTCATATCGCTACCTAAAGGTGAAAAGGTGTCAAGTCCACTTTTTTCAAAATTTAGTTTTTGATGCAGAATGACAGAAAATTGTTAAAAATAACCAAATTATAATAAGCTAAGACAAAACCAACTTAAAGTGTGCTGTAAAGTCGTGCAGGAGTCATGTAGGCGCAATCGGGAGTTTGTTTTCTTTACAAGTTTCTATTTAAAAATTATCATACAAAAACTAAATAAAACTGAATAAAGTTTTTTCTGCACTTCTAAAATTCTTTTTCGAATTCAGGACAAATAAAATGAATTTCAAAATTTTATATTATCATTTTGATGTTATGTCTGACGGAATCCCAATATAGGACCACCTACTGCAGATTATGTAAACAAATAAACGGATAGATATGCAATGTTGAATATAAATTAAATAAATAAAAATATTAAAAAATAAAAATTAATAAAAAATTAACAAAATATTTTTTTTATTGATATTTTATGTCCAAAAGTAGTTAGCTACAAGTTAGTTGACATGTAATGCAGAGGTATCCAGGTCTAACTCTTTTGCGACCATCGCTTCACAAAAGTAGTTAGCTTTTTCGAACAAAATGTACAGTTAATAGTTAGCACTAGTGTTCACGTAAACATACTAAAGTTGGGTATAAGCTAACGTCACTCCCTGCAGGGTAACGATATGTACTTAGTACCTAAATGATGGGAGCTGAGAAAGGGGCGGCGAGTACTTTAAGGCTTAGGGCGGACAAGATTGCAAATCCGCCATTGGACATATCAATGGTTGAGTTCCCGTTAGGTACTTACGACTTTATGGAGCTTAAGGTATGTACCTCCAGAAAACTTTTCCGATAGATACCATTTATCAAAGAAAGGCTCTGAATGAGATGGTCCCACTTTTACTAAGTTTTTTCATTCGTCCAACTGGTATGTAAAAAATACATCAAATGGCATGGAAATCAGATGCTTTAACGAATTTTGTTATAATAATTTTTTCGCACATACTATGTGCGACACCGTGCGACAAAAAGAAATAAAATCGAAACACATGAAGCAATTAATAAACTTACGAAACTATGACAAAATATTCGAAAATCACGTTTTTAGTTTTTCTCTCTGATGTCAGAATCTTTCTAAAAGAACTTCTTTGTACTTTCAAAGATATGATTAATTCAAAATTTTATTTAAAAAATTCTGTGCAAAGAGTATAACAATGTGGGTACCAAATGAAAGCGAAAATTCTGTGTAATTTAAAAAAAAAAAATTAAAATTTTTTGGTTCACAATGACGATTAGGCATCGAAAATGACATTTCAATTAATTAATTATGTATAAGTTTATAAAGTTAGATATTAAAGTTAGTTAGAAGGACGAAATTCGACGATGTTTTCGAATGTATATTAGTCCTTTTTTCATTCCATTAATTCATTCAGTCCATTTTTTCAAAAATAAGTAGTGCAAAATTTAATGGTTATTCAAAGATAAAATTTTGAGAGGACTTTTTCATTACTTACTCGTCCTTATGCACCAAAGAATTTTATCTGCTTTAATACTACAATTTTCTCTTTTATTTGATACCCATTTGTTATTCTACATTGCACTGAAGTTTTCAAATAATTTTTCGAAGTAATCATATTTTTCAAATTTGAAAGTCCTTTTAAACAAAAACTAAAAAACGCAGTTTTACTATATTTGACTTATGGTTTCGCGAATATATTGATTTTTTGTGTGTACAAGCAATTTTAAAGCAAAAAAGAAAACCGACTTCAATTTTCCAAATTAGTATGGGACCACCTCTGAGGTACCACATTTCTTAAAAAAAAAGAATTATACGGTCCAAAGTTATGCGTTAACATATATATATAAAAAAAAAAATATTCCGCCGAATATATACCTCCTCCTTTTTTTGAAGTAGATAAAAAATTGACTGTCTTAAACGGCTTTTAGAATAATTTGAATAAAGGTAAAATTATGGGCGCAAAACATCTCCAGTTAAGCGACCGAAGTGGACAAGAATTTGTAATAAAATTTTTCTAAGTTTTTCCCAGCAATCATTTTGAAATCATTTTGGTGATCTAGCGCCTTACTATACGGTTGCATTCAAAAATTTGTTTTGCCGGTAAATTAAAAATCGTCGCCGACGAAAAAAACTGACAAATGAGACCGGCGACAACTGACAGCTGTTGCCAACAACAAGCAGTGCAAGAATGAAAACAAAACATGTTGCCGGTAGTGGGAAAAAGTGGCAACGAGTTGAAGTTTAAAAAAGAAAATGAAAATAAATTTTGATATGAAAACATAGGATATGTATGTATGTACATTTGACCGTACCGGGAAAAAAGAGTGAATTAAAATAAAAACCATTAAAAAAATGGCAACATGTCATTGAAAAACATTTTGGGCGTTGATTGGTCCAACACATATCATGAGTTGCTGCCTTCCCAGCATATATGTACATATATATGTTTGGTAAAGCAAGAACACTACCGGGCATTCTGCCAATTTTCCGACTTGTAGCATATTTTCTTTAATATTCTTTTCGTTTCTTTTTTGCGAAATTTTAGTGACTAAGCAGGAGGCAGCAGCCGGTTTTTCGGTGAATAAGAAACGTTTTTGCGAAAATATACTAATTATGTATATTTGTATGCGAAAAAGACAGCTGTGGCAATTTCGAATGACAAAATACCTACTGTGCCAAAAACAAACATTTTTAATTAGAAAATATGCAAATAATTTTTATTATTTTTTTACTTTCCATAAATTCTTTAATTTATTTTTGCCGCTCAACAGCCAATCAAATTTCGCTTGCATTCGTTTGCTGCCAATTTTGGCGAAAATCGCACGTTCAACGGTCAACAGCCGCACGCCTTTTTATGGATGTTGTTTTTACTTTTTCTTAATGTAGTTTTTGGGTGCCTTAAATTTTTGCATAATTTAGTTTTTTTCTCATCAACCGCAGCGTGGCTATATTTTAGCATTTAAAAATAAACGCGCGCTAACTAATTTTTACAAGTTCGTTTTATTGAAGTGCTGTTTTTTGTTTTTTGTCTTGCCTTGTTGAATGCGTTTGGCGGTGGCACGTTATTATTATTATTTTTTTTTTTTTNTGTTGTTGTTTTTTACTTTTTTTAATGTAGTTTTTGGTTGCCTTAAATTTTTGCATAATTTAGTTTTTTTCTTATCAACCGCAGCGTGGCTATATTTTAGCATTTAAAAATAAACGAGCGCTAACTAATTTTTACAAGTTCGTTTTATTGAAGTGCTGTTTTTTGTTTTTTTTTTTTTGCCTTGTTGAATGCGTTTGGCGGTGGCACGTTATTATTATTATTATTTTTTTTTTGTACTTCATTGTAATCACAAAGGCAGCAAGTATGCACATATTTTAAAACCACAGCTGCATACATATGTACATATGTATGTACATATATACATCTTTCCCACATGAACTTGTATAAATACATTTATGTGCCTTCATATGTATGTATGTATGTGCTGCTGGTCAATTGCCTTGTCAAGATTAATAATCCGGATATGTAACAGAATTTCTCATAAATTACAGAATTTTTCTTAAGATTAACCGATTTTCACAGAATATTTTGAGTTTTTACCTGATTTATGCTTTGTAGATTTTTTGTTGGTTAAGTAATGACGCCACTCAACACTTTTTTCTGCGTTTTGTAGGCTTTTCGAAAAAATTCCTACTCTGAAAAAAATATATTTTTCCATGGCCTTTTGTTTTTCGCTTTTATTTTTGTAATTAAAATACAATTCCACCTCTCAAAGCCCTTTTTGTTTGGACGTTTAGTGGTAAACAATTTCTTAAAATTTTTTTTTTTTGTAAATTGTAAGAATAAAACCATTGGCGTTTATTGACGTCAATTGCTGTATCGAACAAGTGGTCGGTTTGTTCACTTTGTAGATGCATTTGTCCTTCTTCTCTGGCTGTTTTTGACTATGAGTCAACACACACCCATATTTTTGGATGAATTGTTTTTCCTTCTTGCTGCTTTATTTCGGCTGCTTGTTGTCTTAGGTTATTGTTTATTGTTTTTGACATAATTGAGTCACTCAACNTCCGATTTTCAAAGAATATTTTGAGTTTTTACCTGATTTATGCTTTGTAGATTTTTTGTTGTTTAAGTAATGACGCCATTCAACATTTTTTCTGCGTTTCGTAGGCTTTTCGAAAAAATTCCTACTCTGAAAAAAATATATTTTTCCATGGCCTTTTATTTTTCGCTTTTATTTTTGTAATTAAAATACAATTCCACCTCTCAAAGCCCTTTTTGTTTGGACGTTTAGTGGTAAACAATTTCTTTAAATTTTTTTTTTTGTAAATTGTAAGAATAAAACCATTGGCGTTTATTGACGTCAATTGCTGTATCGAACAAGTGGTCGGTTTGTTCACTTTGTAGATGCATTTGTCCTTCTTCTCTGGCTGTTTTTGACTATGAGTCAACACACACCCATATTTTTGGATGAATTGTTTTTCCTTCTTGCTGCTTTATTTCGGCTGCTTGTTGTCTTAGGTTATTGTTTATTGTTTTTGACATAATTGAGTCACTCAACGTTAGAAAATGGAAATGAATTGTATTTAAATATGTAGATCACATTGCTTATTTCTTTTTGAGCTGAGTGCGTGAAAGTGTATTTTTGATAGCAGTTTAGGCTATGTTAGTCGCAGACGTGTGTCAAGTTAGCACTACACTTTTCGAATTTGGAAAAGTTAACTACGGCATTAATTGTAGTGTTTTTGTTGTAAATTTGTTGTGGAANGGTTTTTGACTATGAGTCAACACACACCCATATTTTTGGATGAATTGTTTTTCTTTTTTGCTGCCTTAGTTCGGCTGCTTGTTGTCTTAGGTTATTGTTTATTGTTTTTGATATAATTGAGTCACTCAGCGTTAGAAAATGGAAATGAATTGTATTTAAATATGTAGATCACATTGTTTAGTTTTTTTGAACTGAGGGCGTGAAAGGGAATTTTTAATAGCAGTTCAGGCTATGTTAGGCTTAGCTGATTACCTCAGTCATATGTCACATTTGGACCACTTAAAGTTTTCTGCTGTGTTTTCTACTTTGTTTGTTTGGGAAAAGGGCTGTGTTCCAATAACGACGTTGCGCAGGCTGATGTTAATCCCAGCGCGCACCTTAGCTAAAGTGTTTAAAGCTTAATCTCTCAGAAGTGAGGCTAACGAACTTTTTACACGTCTCCATAATACACCTAAGGTCGCAGTGCACATCCTCTAGCAAATCTATCTAATCGTTTCCTGTTTTTATAAGGGTTTCTGGGTATGGAACCGTTCGCTAGCTGACATGCAGCTCTCCTGGTCAGAAGTGTTTCAAAGGTACCGACGGGTGCTGTATAGCTAGTGTTGGTATCACCAGTGATGAAGAGGTGTGAGTATCCGCAGCTAGGGGTACAAGTTCTTACCTATTTGGGCCAACTCCAATCTGAATGCTGTATAACCTACTGCTACTTATAAGCGGGCCTTTGTTGCATGCCTATAAATGCCCTAAAAAGGATGTTGCGTTTACCTTCCCTTGATTCTTGAGAGGTTGCCGTTATTGTATCCAAAAGTTTTGAAAGAATATAGGTCATAGCGCGAGAAAATTCCAAATCATGTGACCATCGTAGACACGTCGGCGACAATCTCGATGCCCATCAGTACCGTTTATTGCATCTTTTCGACACGAAAGCTTTTAAATAGATGACTCCAAATGTGAAGGGATAATCGGAGAACTAAGTTTAGAAATATATTTTCGACTAACCGACCACTGCAGTGCATATCAAGCGGAAGAGTTGGAAATAGTACCAGGCAGGCTTGTAAAGTTTAGATCCACACTTAGCTATTGCAAAGCCCCTGAATGAATGTCGTAGAGATTTGAACGAGTTGGTGCAGCATTATAGAATTTAACCGGACCTTGAAATATTGAATTGGCAAAGAATATGACCACTAGCCCATTCCGGGAAAAGGCACGCAGGTATGCAAAAGCTCACCTTGAAAGAGTGTGTTAGAGATAACTCCACTCTAGTAGCTAAAAGAACCTTTCATCCTCTAAAACATCAGTAATGCTTGGTTTTCCTATATCAGAAAAAGCAGATAGCTGCTCTCAAATTTACACAGAGAAGAACGGTAGACACTATCGTAGTTGGAAGAACATAGAAGAACAGAAATATACAATCGACAATAGACGGGATCGGTCGCGTTATGGAAAAAAAGTTGTGACTGTATTTTAGCCATACAAAGGGTGCAGATTTTATGACGCCAAAAGCCTGTGGGGCCGATCTACTATCCAACTATTTGAATCTAAACCAACCTACACTATCGAAAACGAACCCCACAGCCTGTTGTCTTTCGCCTTGAGAGGTATATGAATCCGTTGTATAGACAGCAAGAACTTTTAGCTAAAGCATAGTCAAACCTCAAAGCGCTGTGGAATTGTCCACCAAGCACAATGCCAAAAAAATTTCGGAGGGCTAAGATATCTATTTTAGGCATTCATAGTTCGGCAAGTATTTCCTAACTACAAAAGATATTTTAAAGCGCAGCGTCCCTGTAACTGAAGTGTATTGAGAGGAGTTGAGCTAAAATTGAGGTTTCGAACGATTTCTTTTAATTCATCATCTTCTCAGGCTATTGATATGCCGTAGTGAACAAATATTTATCGCAAGAAAATATTCATTTAAAACTTATTGAAAGTACATATGTACGAACGGACATTAGGGTGTTCCAAAAATATATACAAGAAAAAAGTTTAAAATGTTAAACACTCCTCCCCAAGGATTTTTGTAAATGGATAAAAAATATCTATATTTTTTGGTTTTAAGAGAAAAATTATATTTAGAACTTTCTCAAAGCCCATGAACTTTTCCATGTACTTTATATGGAGGAAAAAACACTTTTTCGTAGAAATAGTATAGAATTCTTGAAAATCAATATTTTTCGATCGGAAAACTCTGTTTCTCTTTAGGAGACTTCCAATAACAATACCTATAAGTTTATTTAACCATTTTTTAATAATAATTTATTTTTCATAGGTCCCCCAAAATTCCCCAAAAACAATCGTTAGTATTATTGGAAGTCTCCTGAAGAGAAACTGAGTTTTCCGATCGAGAAATATTGTTTTTCAAGAAATCTTTTTTTTTTTAAGATTACGATGTCAGATATGCTAATAAATAATATATTTCCTCTTTATTCTTTAGGTGAGTTACGGGTTTTCCATCAACATTCTTATTCAAGCGATTGTGTACAAAAGGGCTTGATTTTGACTTCACAAAATATATGTAAGTATGTTTCCTAACTATTAACTAGATTGTATGTAGAGCAGCAGTGCTTCCGGTAGCATACTTATGTACATATGTATGTAGATGTTGTTATTGACTAAAAAGAAAGCAAAGCAGAAGCCAAAGGCTGACATATTTGTGACTTTGAGAGACAAAAATAGTTTGTAAACAAGAAAGTTAAATAACAACAATATTAAACAAATGCGCGTAAATGCTTGTACAACTTTCAGTTTCTTCCGCGAACGCATAATTTTCACATAACCGTGTGAGCAGCGTGTGAAAAAGGGGGCAAACAGTTCAGTTGAACAGCTGGGCGAAAGTCAGCATATCGCCAATATGTATGTACATACATACATACATATGTATATTTTAGCGAGAGGTTAAATACTTAGGGGCTTGTGGGAGACAAAAAAGCGCAGCAGTTTATCAGAAATGACGATGTATTGTGGAAGTGGCGTCAATGTGGCTGCTAGTGACCAAAAAACAACGAATAAACGGCAGAAATGTCAAAGCAAATGCCATGGGAAAAAGGTAAAATACACAGAAGAGCGAAAAAGCAAGTTAAATATTTACTCAGGTTTTGCGCTTAATAATAACAGAGTAAGATTGAGTGAGTAGGTTTGCTTAGCACAAGTTTATAGCTACATATGTAAATATATTAGACCGTACCACCATACAAACAAACAAAAACAGTTTGTCATACACCCCTGAGTCGTAAAGTATTTTTGCAGGCCAATTTCGAAAAGTCATTAAGGATTTGGTTATGGTTTGGTTACACGCCCATAGGCTTACTAGGGTTACAACGCTTCGTCGATAGAAAACTTTAATATCTTGAAAACATAGATGAAATGAACCAAGTTTGTAACCCTGAAAACTTTGATAAAATTTAATTATTCTACCAACATTTATAGAAAATATTTAAACAGTCAGACAGATGAGAGACTTTTTTCTGTCATAAAGTATGGAAAACCTCCTGCCCAGCTTAAACTTCTGTATGTTCTTGGACATAAGCCATTAGTTTTCTAATCTGCCTGCTGGAATCTTAGATAGAATTCTTATGGACTACTGTTTTTGATTGTCCGATTCATCTTCTGGCCAAATTCGCTGTCTGAGTGGAATCTCGGCAGTAGTGACTCCTACGTCATTGACATCGATAAGCTGTTTCCCTAGTTTACTAATCGCTCTAACTGGAAACAGAGATAGAATGATGTTCTTACTTCCACGTGTTCCAATGAAGCCACAGCTTCAACAGCAAAGCACCAACGATTTTCAAGGCAGGCAAATATAAGTCCCTGTCTCAGTCATATCGCGTCGGAAGAACTCATTGGTATCTTCAAAACTTTTATTAGGGACATGATATCCCCGGAAGACGCTTGAATAGTAACTGGGGTTCAAAGCAGATTAACCAAACTATCGTTCCCAGTCGGCTCTCGTGAACAAAACTGTCGGGAACGTTCTCGAAAATAACATAATTAGAACAAAACCAAGAAGATGAAATAAGAACGAAAGTCTGGGGAACGCCCTGCGAGAGAACAAAACGGCAACAAAATTTTTGAGAACTTTGCGCTAAGAATGAAAGGGACATCTGCGTGTTGGGATGAAAATTCGTTTCAGTGAGAACGACGATTGTTAATTCTAGGCCAGAGGAAAGCTCAATTATTTCCACTTCCAGATCGTTTATCATTAGGGTGAGCTATCCATTTATGGACCAATTTTTCATTTTCTGTGCAAGAAAAGTTCGTGTCTTAAGTCTTTCGTTGACTTTATTGGCATAATTATCTTTCAGTGCTTTTTTTATTAATTTTAATATTCAAACATTTCAAACTTATGGAAAGCTATGAGAAAAATTTTATTCGCGCCTCCTTTCTTCACGAATAGTTAGTCAGAGAAGAGTTTGTTTCTATTTTTCTGGCACTTAAAATCGAATTTTTGAGGCACACTTTTCGGCGCACTAGAAATCACAACCGTGATGAGCTAAGTTTTGTGACTCTGTTAGAATAGAGGGGTTAGTTTCGATCATACCTTTAGTTCTCGGTCCCATACCAGTGGTCATAGCATATGTCGATAAATTTATTACTAATGACATCGATAAATATACGGTTAACGATATTGATAAAATATTGATTAATTTTGCGATTAAAATATTGGTAAATGTATCCGCTGTGGCATTCATAAATTATCCTTTTTTCTTTGAATTATGTATTTACGATCTTATTTCTATAAACTTCTTCAAATTCCTAAAGGAAAACCACCCGAACAAATGCGTCATTTCAGCCTCCTAACACAAAAACTACGTTCAAACCCACAAATTGAAAACATTTAAATACGTTATTAAATTTAATTTCCCCACTGACAAAAGATTCGACAATTCAAACAATATGGGCATTAAACTACAAATAAAAGTTGAGGAAAAATTAGACAACAACTTAATATATGTACATATGTATGTATAAAGAAAAAAGTGAACGCAAAATCAACAAAGGAAGCGAATAGGAAATTAGCGAACTAAAAAAGGCGAAAATCAAGAAAAAAATATGTGTATATATACACAGTATATTTTATTGTTTCTTCTTTGTTTCATGCTGCAATAAAAGCACATTACCGCAACGCAGCTGTTGCACTGCACCGCATCGGCCTGGCTGCAACAAACAATGACTGCAATTTTTCGCAAGATCTAACAGATAAGAAGTGCACTAAATGAATGTGTATGTACATTAGTGCATATATACATATGTATGTACAGTGACGAACATAAGTAATGGCACCGTGAATTTTTCACAATATATGCAAAGTTTTTTATTCTAATTTATTTTTGATAATTTTTTATAAAAATATAGTTCATTCTACACCAAAAACCATAAAAACAAAATCTCTAAACTTTGTGCGAAAGTCAGGGATATTCAAAAAATTTGAATACTAATTTGCACCTTCATATTCAGATTTTTAAGAAAAATTCTAAGTATGCAGTTTTATAGCTCATTGAATTTTAGTGCCACAAAGTGCAGGTTTGAACTTGCTAGAAAATCGCGTTGAGTTTTGTAAGTTTTTTTAGTGGAATGAGTTGCTCATTTTCTCCATACAAAAAATAATTGTCGAACATACTTTGTATGGAAGGACCTGCATGAAAAAAATTTCCAAAAATCAACGCGATTTTCTAGCAACTTCAAACCTGCACTTTGTGCTCTAAAATTCAATAAGCTATAAAACTGCACACTTAAAATTTAATTAGTAAATTAGTAGCAAATTAGTATGTAAATTTATTGAATTTTCCGGAGTTTCGCACAGATTCTAGAGATTTTATTTTTATGGCATTTGGTGTAGAATGAACTATATTTTTACAAAAAATTGTCGAAAATAAATTAGAATAAAAAAATTATAGTTTTTGGTGTAGACGAAACTATATTTTTACAAAAAATTGGCGAAAATAAATTAGAATAAAAAAATTTCCATTTTTTTCGAAAAATTCACTGTGTCAATACTTTTGTTCGTCACTGTATATATTTTTTCGCATTACTATATGTATGCATGTGGATTTTTGCCTTAATGGTCCATTGTTTCAAGATTCCATTGCATTTCAAGCATTCATGTCAGCCACATGAAAGTAAATAGCTAAGCTAGATGACCGTCCGATGACCAAGTGTCCAGTTGGCTAATTCATGTGCGCCTAGGCGAATATATGTATGTATATACATTTATGTGTCTTATGTTTATGAATGCAAAGGGTGTTTCAGCATGGACTTGGAAATCCTAAGCGATCTATGTAGGAGGTATATACATATATATACGAAAAGGAAGAATACACTAAAAAATTAGCTGCGTAAAGTAAATCGGTACGCCTGTTGTTTGATTTGATATTTTCAAATCCTAGAAAAATTGCATATTGTACGGAGATGCATAGTTTAAATGTCGCTATTGAACAACCCTTTCATATTCATGAACAAAAGTAGTTACTATACCGTAAATGCGGCCACCCAAATACTGGCTTGCTTGCTTTATGGGAAGTTCCCCTATTTCGAAAAGCTTGTTTTATTTATTTACTGTGTAGGTTTTTTTTTGTTCGATTTTATTCTTCTCTCGGTCGCAAAACACTGCTACATACATACATACATTTGGTAAACAAACAATAACGCTTTGTAGTGAGAAAAAATGGTAACATAAAACGAAAACAAAAGAGAATATAAAATTTAAAAGTTGTCATAAATAAAGTGGTTACATGAGCAGTGTAATCCATGGACTAAATGCTGGGATTTTTTCTTTTCCAAACAATGGCATTGTGCACTCGCATATACAAAGTATTTACGTAGTATGAATAAGTTTCTTTTGTATGTATTTAAAACCTAATTGATGGGAAACCATGTGTACTTTACTTATAAGAAATTTGTTTTAATTTCGAGGGGTTTCATTCTGTTTATTATTAACAAATAAATACACCACAAAAACTGGGCCAGCAAGCGACTCTAAAAGCTTAAACAGACGGCAGCGTTGATCCGGACTAACTCGGACTTAATCCGGACAACTGCAGTTAATTCCCGAGTTGATCCGGATCAACGCTGCCGTCTGTTTATGCTTTAAGATGCCTGCACCACCACAGCTTTCAACGAAGTCCTGCAGCAGTCCGATTATCTGTTGACCATAAATAATTTGTGTTTAAACATAATTATGAATGTTACAAAAAATTAGATTTTTTATTTCTTATATATTTTAGTGCAATTCATAATAAGTCCAAATAAATCGACGAATTCTGCCATTGAATCTAAGGAGGTTACTCTGTGCGACTTTTTGGTATGGAGAGAGCTTTTGATATTGCTTTTTCTGGAGCCGAGAGATGTATTTAGAAAATTTTTAATTAGCTGAATTTGATATTTGTGATGAATAATTTTTAATAAATTGGTCTTGGTAGAAAGCGCAGGAGCCGAGATGTTTCAAAATTTTATTTGAGAACTTATTGAGGTTAGTTCGTTATTTTTATCAATAAAGCGCCGCACATAATTGACGCATTTATTTTTATTTTTTATATGTAAAAAAAGTAGGAAAACTTGACACAGTTTCATCAAAATTTCAAACTTTTTATTCAGAATTTAAAAAAAAAAAATTTGGTATCCAGTTTTGTAGCCCATTAAATTTTAGTATAATAGTTTACAAGTAAGTAGCTAGGACTTCCCGTTGATTGTTTTTGCAGACGATTTCGCGCTCGAAAATGACTCACCCTTACGCGTGAAAAGTAGATTTATTGAAAATACAAAAACCAAATGTAGGGAAATAACAAATTGTATCAAGCTGGGGATTGAAATATTATCGTTTCCTTTTGCATTTAAAAAAATAAAATCATTTCTTTCAGCTGCCTTTACTTCTAATGGCATAAGTTTTCATAATTTTTTGTCAAATTTTAATAATAACAGTCGAAAAACGTCAATGTTAAAATACGAAGACTAGCAAATGAAAAGAAATACAACTGAAAAACTACTAGCCAAAGCACTCAAAAATAATTAAAAAATAGAACTGAAAAAATACTCGAAAATGTTTAGAAATACGGCTAAAATATCATTCGAATAAAACTACAAATGATATAAACACGACTCGAAAAAGCTGGCCAGAAAAGACTCGTCAAGAAGAGTCGCGAACAGGGTTTTTGACAAAATATTTTTTTTATTTTCATTTTTATTTCAATATAGTTTGATTAAAAGAAAAATACTGTAAAAATAAAATATTTCACACAAACAGGGTTGAAATTAGTGGCACTGTGCTTATATGATAGCACGGCCGAGTAATCATAGTCAACTTATGTACAGTAGTCGAAAAAATTATAGCCGCACAAAATTTTTACAAGTTTTAAAATATTTTTGTTTTTTAATTTTGGCGAAATTTGGTGCAAATCGCATCCCAATTGTATGAATACCCAAATATTTTTCTTTATCATGTCTTAAAACATTTTGTTTTAAGCTAGTTTAAAACAATATATAAAAAATATTAATCATATAACTAATAGTTTTCGTACTTTTCAAAAGTTGTATTTGCAACATAAGTAATGCCCAGCCTTAATTTCGAAATTATTGAATTATTAAAAGTGCTTAAAACAATGTCTAAATATGTTCAAAACACGTAAATTAAAACATTTACGAAAAATTTGTTTAAAACACGCTTTTTTTCTTTTTGAATAAAAAAACATGTTTCTTTGACTCCAAAAAAAAAAATCCCAATTTTTATACCAATAGCCCATAGAAAAATTAAAAAAATTGTACAAATGTACCAATCGAATGACACTACCTTAAAAATTTATGCAATGTAAAAAAAAATTCAACAAATTTTTGTAAAAATTTTTTAATTAATTCTGAAAATTCAGTTTTGTAGCCCATTGAATTCTAGTAGAATAAAGTACAAGTTTCAAATGGCTAAAAAATTACGGTTGATTTTTTAGAATTTTTAAAAAATATATACGAGAGTTTATTGAATTTTTTTTAAATATTGCACAAAGTTGGAAACTTGGATTTACACGATTTTTGTAAAAAAATGAACTATATTTTTATAAAAAAAAAATAACAAAAATTAAATAACAACCAAAATACTACGTTAAAACTTGGCAAAAAGTGGTTTGGCTATAATTTTTTGGCCACTGTATGTATTTTTTAATAATTTAAATACATAGTAGACAGCATATGGAGTATGTCTACATAATACAAAATTAAATATTTGTCTTTTGCCTTTTCAAAGTTCATTTTGCTTTTATTGTGCTTTTAAACGGCAAACAAGGCGAAAAGACTATTTTATGAACATGTCAATCATAGGAATGAGGTAAAATGCCCTGAATATTTTTAGCGCACGATATCAAATCGATCGGGGTATCAGATTGTACATAAATAGAGTTTTAGGCAAAAAGACGATACTTTGCCTACCTTAAAAACAAATGGACAAAGATGTATAGCTGATGCAGTGTGGGAAGTAAGAACGCAAAAATACTCTAAGGTGCAGTGAAGCTCGCCGGATATTTATGGTACAGTACTCGTATACGTAGGACAAACCAGTTTAGCATAATTACAATTAATATATGTCTTACTGATTCTGTTAAAACTTTATAAATTGAAAGGCTTAAAATGATCCACATTTTCTTTGCTACATATTCACTTGAATCTTAAATCATCATTCCAAGTATACTTAAGACTAACATGCCATTCAAATGTGCGCACTCAAAGTAAAAGAACTAATTTACTTAACAACACAGCGCTCTAATGATGCGTCTACTCAAAAGAAATGCAAATATGTTTTAAAACTAAATTTTTCATGCCGTTTACTAGAAGAAAATCCATTTGTTGAATTGTAAACGAGGAAATGTAATTTAACGGTCAAAAAACGGAGAAGCAAAAAAAAACAAAAACTCTTGCAAAACAAACGCGAATAAAACTGCTGAGAGGCACACACACCTCTATATATACATACATGCATACGTATCGCTGCCATTTTCTTGCGCTGCCTCCCACTTGCCTGGCCTTGACTGATGCCAGCAGCGCTCAACATTGCATCAAAGCGCAGCAGATTAGTGGGCTGTCTGTCTGTGCAAACAGCAGGAATCATGGCAGCTCCTGCTCGACCAAAGAACACCCAAATATCAGCTGAGGTAAAAAAAGTTTACAGAAAGTTGAGAGAAAATAATCGTACAAGCGAAATCGAATCAAGCGATGCTTATGTAAATGCTTGCCCATTTCTTGCAAAAGTTTTTCACATTCAGCAAGCGCACTAACAAACAAAAAAAAGAGAAAAACAAAAGGTGGGTGGTATGGCTGGCTGGCTATTGAGAGTTCAAATGCAGTTTGCACTACCCAGCGATTTATTTCGCTATTTTAGCTTCACAACAACAGCGCTGCTTAAGAATATACGAAAATAGTCTGCTAAGAGAAAACTAAAAAAATATACACTTTTCGCTGACGTGGTGCGTTGTGGCGTGGCGCGTCGCTGCATTTATTTTTAAAAGTTCTTTGGTTAAGCAGTAAATTGTAGTTACTTGTTCGCGTTTGCATTTTTTTCACACCACCCAATTTTCGCTTATGTGGCGATCAGCTTAGTTCTTGCGCTTTTTATACCTAGTGCTCTACTTGTGAATTTAGGCACTATTAATTATAAAAGGACTTGGGTTTTACTTATTAAAAAAAATGAAAAAGAAAATCCGAGTCAAATTTTATTTAATTTTAATTTAATTATTTATTTTAATTCAGGTTTTAGTTTGATTAAATGATTTAATTTAATGTAGATTTTAAATTTAATTATTTTTTGTTCTTTACTAATATTATATTTTAGTTTTTTATTTATGCCATTTTATAATAATTAATGTAAATATCTTTATTTTTTTTTATTTATGCTATTTTATAGTTTCTTTGTTTTTTAACCCACTTCAAAATATGAGGAGGTCATCTATTCGTTATGTAATTTTTTTTATAATATATTTTTATGTTAGATAATTTTTCTTTATTTTTGTATGTATAATTTATTTTAAATTATTTTATTTTGTTTCTTAATTAGCTTAATTTTTTGCCTTGTAAATTTTTACTTGTAATAAAAAATAGATACAAAATTTTGTATTTTATAAAATTTTTTAGTTGCTATTTTATTTCTTTATTTAAATATATATATTTTTAAATTCTTTGTTAAACCTTTTTCAATTAATGTTTTTACTTTTTTAATTTTTGTTTTGTTTTTTTTTAATATTTATTATTATTTTTTTTTTATTTTTTATTTTTTTTTTTATTTTTTAATTAACGAAGATGTTCACACTTCCTTGGTTATCTGTTTAAAAATTAGTATTCTCTAGTGCATTGTATTACACTGTGCAATAATTCAAACCAGCCGGGGCTTTGCAGACATTTTCTGAAAGTATACAT